>NW_019384855.1:149978-314890 GCF_000671375.1 Centruroides sculpturatus
TTGTGAATTTGTCTCTTTAATCCGATTTTCAGTTCGGTAGACTATCATATACAGCATTCAGGTTATGAACTTCCTTTATTGATTTGTCATATGCATTTCGGACTCAATTGTAATTTAAGTCCCTCTTCAGTACAAACTCAGATTCTGTTTTCTAAAAACCTCGGTGTATAATTGGTAACGTTGTAAAAGAATAAAAATACAGCCATTTAAAAAAACACTTCAACTACATATTCACATTAATACGTTGCAACGTATTAATGTGAATATGTAGTTGAAGTGTTTTTTTAAATGGCTGTATTTTTATTCTTTTACAACGTTACCAATTATACACCGAGGTTTTTAGAAAACAGAATCTGAGTTTGTACTGAAGAGGGACTTAAATTACAATTAAGTCCGAAATGCATATGACAAATCAATAAAGGAAGTTCATAACCTGAATGCTGTATATGATAGTCTACCGAACTGAAAATCGGATTAAAGAGACAAATTCACAAAGTAATACTCAGTTTGATGAGTGGCCAACGGATTGCAGCACAAAGCCCAAATGCTACACTATGATTCGGCTGTGGTAATGATTTCAGGTCTGCTTTCAACAAGCCCCAAAGAGGAACAGCATTTTGTTGTTTGTTTTTGAGCATTGAAATCCATCAAAGATTGAAAGTTCAGTGCATGGATTGCTGCACGTCTACCACTGTGGCAAGTGTACAAATGGAAGTTTCTAAATGGTGTGAATTCTGTCACAGATTTTCCTTGGCCAGATCAGGAATAGTGAATAGTGACAGAAGAGGCCATTACAGAAGTTAAAGCCATGGTGAAGGAAAATCAGAACATAATGGCAAACGAAATAGCTGTCCATACAAATAGGAGTCGTGCATTGGCACATCATATTGTTCACGATATTCTGCAGTACAGAAAGGTTTCTGCAAGGTGGATGCCCTGCTAACTGACTGCAGAACTGAAAGATCAACATGTTGATGCCCACGAGGAACTTTTATGGTACTTTGAATCCAAAGGCAACGTCTTTGGACTAATTGGGGAATGTCTTTTGGGCTTGATAGAAGTGAAGTGGGTGGTGAATGAGTGGCTATGTTTACAACAAAAATAATTATTTTCTAAAGATATCCATGCACTTCCAACATGCCAGAATGCTTGTATTGCACGCCATGAAGACTACATACAAAAATGATATTGAATATAAAAGGTATACACTTATAAGTTACAAGATAGAAAATATTTAAGATTTCCATTTGACTCTCCCTCATACTTTCATAATGAAAACAATGCTAATAATTTCAAATACATAAAATCAGTATTTAGTACTGGTAATTCTGTTATTTATTACTTATAATCTAATGCTTTTCGAGACATTTAGATAGTATTTATGTTTTTAAACATATAATTTGTACTTATATATAATTGATTTCTTTAATAGAAAAAATGAATGTCAATATTCTGCACATTTGAACTTCTAAATAGTTACCTTACAGTTTAAAGTACACAGAATGTTTGCATTCTCTGTTTAAAATTTGTACTTTTTTAATATATATTTAATAAATTTTGAATGTAACCAGTCATTATCTAGAAGGACTGTGTTGGTATGACTTGCATAATATTGTGTACATTTACCTTTCTATTTCAAAGATTTGTTTTTAGTAAGGTTAAATAAAATATATGTGCACACCTGTGTGTGTAACTTCACTATTTTTTATTTGTTACACTAAATTTATACAAAAACTTTTTAATGTGGAGATTGCAGTTTTAAATACATTTTATTTTTCACAATTGCAAAATTTGTATTATTAACGTTATCTCAAATTTAATACAAATGCTGCTTTAACTATTAAGTAAATGATCCTATCATAAATGGGGAGGTTTTATTTAACCCTCCCATGTTGAAATTTTTTCCATAGCGTATTGCTCCATGTTGAATTTTTGTCGACGTTAAGTCTAATGAAAATTCCACATTTTAGAAAAAATAATCGTGGCTATTGTATCGGCCAAAATTATTTTTTTATTTTGCACAAACAAAATAGACATATTAATAAATGTAAAAAAAAATGATAATTTGGTAGTTAGTTTTAATATAAAAATTATGCTGACCAATGTCAAAAACGTGTCATTATGTTTCAACCTGAGATGTCAGGAATACCAGGGAATAGGTTAAAAAAATCAAATGTTTTTAGTTTGTTTGATACATCGTCATTGGAATATAGAACAGTTTAAAATGGAGCACGGAAACATTCTTGCTTCTGTGCTCCATTTTGAAGTGTTTACAGTGTGATTACTTTTTAAATTACATTAAGAAAACAATTGAAACATTATCGCATAAATAATGCTTTATTATAGCTTTAACGCACATCATCATCCACAGCAGTTCTGTTTAACTGAATGAATAATTATCAAAAGCAAATTTCATTACATTGTAACCAAAATTTATATATCATGTCTCTAATGGAGACTTACAGAAGCGATATTATGGTATTATACACATTATTATTATTATTATTAAAAATGAGTAGGTATTGATCTTCACCTCCTTATTATATGTTGTCATAATTTTAAAAATATAAAGCAGTGGTTTATCCAAAGGATGCCTATGTTTGTTTTAGTTATGTATGAGCATTTGTTTGTTTTTACCTCAAATAACATATTGTAAAAAATTATTGGAATTAAGTTATGAACAGTGAATACTAGAAAATTAGATTTCTACAGACTAATTTAATATGATTAAATACTTAGATGATAATTTTATTTGCATATCTTCAAATCCTGCTTTATTAGATATAATTATTAAACTTTCCCTAATACTTCTGAGTCTTTTAACCCATCTTTAGAAGGTATAATCATCTGAAAGAAACACACACTAAACTAAACTACTCAATGTGGATTGCTTTGATTTAAGAATTCTAATTTTCACACTAGTTTGGTCAAATTTTAATCTAAACCATTGTTCTCAGATGTACTCTCTGACATAATCGTTTTATATTAAATCAAAAATTCTCTGATAAAGCAGGATTTTGAAGGATTTAGAGATTAGAGATTTTGTGATAAAATTTTATGTATCAAAGTTAATTTTTTTTATTTACCAGTGAATTTTCTTTAAAGTAATATAGTTTTGGATACAAATAATTAAAATTTATTTTTTCTTCCAGTTATTTAGTTACTCATTTAATGGGAGCAGACTTAAACAACATTATCAGAACTCAGAGATTAAGTGACGATCATGTTCAGTTTTTAGTTTATCAAATTTTACGTGGTCTTAAGGTAATATACTTAAAAATTTGTTTAAAAGCACACGAATAAATAAAGTTTAGATGTTTTTATTATCTCAAAATGTAACATTAGGTATAAGTTTTATCTTTGTTATTGTGGAAGTAATTGTTAAAAACTGCTTTATTGGAGTAGTATAAAATTCCCTAATATTTTAGTTTATAAAACAGGTTTGGAGAACTTACCACCCGACATATATTACTAACATGCCTCAATACAAAACAGCCAAAGAATGCTACCTTTGACAGCAGATATCTTCAGATGACCAAGCTCTATGGACTATACTAGATGAAAACAGACAAATTCAACCTACAGTGGCATATCTGAAGGCAATAAACTTATATACATAACTCTAGGACATAAAACAGAACAACTATGACATAGTAAAAGACTTGAGGGCATACGGCAACATAACTGGCTAGACTTGGCACTTTTTGGTCTACCTAGGCTCTTGTGCCACAAAACCCCAAATCCAACCAACAGTCAGGTTTGGAGAACGTGCAGAAAAACAAAATTTAGCTGATCTAATGGAGTCATTGAGTAGAGAGCTTGACCATTATTGTTACAATTGCTTATTTAACAAGTGTGGAGAGCATTAAAATATGCAAATTAATAGAATGAAAAACCCATATACTAATTTACATAATTTTTCAGCATTTAAAATACTAATCTGGTAGGAGGTATAGTTAGGCTACCATCCCTTGTTAAATTTACTTTTACTTTCCTGGCTATTTTACAACAGAGGGAACCCCTGTGTTGTAAAAAATGAACCCCTGAAGTTTTTGCATTTTTGGACTCTGGTCCTTGAAACGTCGAGAAATGTAAAAAAATCAGGTATTTCTATATGTATGATGATAAGTACTTGTGTTTGGGGGACACGATTTTGTTCATTCCTGTGCTTTTTGTCAAATTTCTGAAATTTTGCAGGGAGGTTTGTTTATTAGGGGGATTTATGCTATTAAATTTTGGTGATTAAAGGTTGGGGAGGTGGGGAGAAATGGGGGTTGTGTCTCTCCAGTAGGGTCAGACTTAATGACAATTTTATTTATTAGCATTTACAATTTTTTATAAAANTTTTTCATTTAAATGTCTAGTTTGAAACTGAAAAGTGTGCAATTTGCAAAAATAAAAAAAATTATATGTATTTTTTTACAATTCTTGTTGATAATTGCTATTTATCTTTTGTTAAAAATTCTAAAAAGTGTTATTAATACAAGAAAATTTATGCAAAAAGTTGTTTGACATAACAGTGAAAGGCAAATAAATTTTTGTAAGTGGGTTAAACAAAATGATATGGTGTGTAACAATTTTGTGGACATTTTATTTGACCTTCTGAAATCTGCATATTATTTGTTAGATTTAAAATTTGGTTTAGCCTACAGGAATATTATTTATAGTGAATTAGATTTTAATGATGGTGTGTGTGTAGATGGTACATGATGTTAATTTTATATTCTTTAAATTTTACTTGTCATGTGCCACCCACCCATGGCTCATGCTAAAAGTGATGGTTTTTGAGCTTAATTCGTGTGTTCAAGATGCTTAATCCATGAAATTTCATACTCTAATAGAAAACAAATAGACATGTTTTACTTTTGAGACAATAAAAAGTAATTTGAATTTTATTGGGAAATGTTCAGTTTTTACAGAATTGGAGGCAACTAAGCTTCAGAGTTGAAAGGATCGAGATTTCGACGAACCAGCCACCCTGTTATATATGTCGTTAAGAATGATAGCCTTTTTATAAAGAACATCAGATTAGCTATTTAAGATCCAGTCAGATAGAGAGAGCACCACATGGTCCATTATCTAGGAAGCACTTGCTACATCCTGGAAACTAGATTGTAAGAACACAAGATTTGAGGAGGAGATGAATGTCTACATCCCCGATCAAAGATCTTTTTGATCCATGTGCATAACCCTATTGGGAGGAAGCCAATTGTTTTACTACATAAAAGACTTTTACCTTAAGAACTGACTATAGCAACATACAACCTTCTGCTGAATAAACAAAGAGAAAGCAATGAATTTGATGCCTGACGTTATTGGTTTTATCACAACACTCTAAGTCTCAGATGTGACTGCTTTTCCGTAACAAACTTAGCTTGTTACCTGCTCTTTGGGGATCTTAGATTTCATCATCCCCTCTCAGAACTTTGATCAGATTCCACAAAGACCGATAAGGATGTTGTGCGATAGTATCAATGTGTTTTGTTTTAATCTATTTATATCTTATTTTATAGTTACTTTTGCTATTACTGTTTTCTTTTATTATTTTCTTTTGCTGTTATTGCTGTTAAAATCCTTTAATTTACAAATTTGTGTTTACAGTTTAAAAATTGTTAAACTTTACACTTAGCTATATGATTCAAAAAGCTCTGTTCTATTTTATTTAGATGTCCATTTATTTGAATTTTCTAAAACACTCAACTTGAATGAAAAAGTATCTATTTTCCATTTTCATTTTTTACATATTTGAGTCTAATGATGGAACTGAGAGGACCCAAAAATGTTTTATCCAATAAAGCATCTTTCACTTAAATTCTGTAGCATTGGCATTTATTTTTGAAGTTGCATGGAGTTTATACTCAGAACTAATTTAGTAAAACTTTCCTAAGTCAAACTGTGCTAACTTGAGGCTGGTCACGTCATTGGGGACCATTATAGGTGTAGATTGTCCCAGATTGTGAGAAACTCCAGATGGATAACAGCAGCTCGCATCACAGCAGACTTCGATGTGAGTGCCCATTGCATTGTTCACAGGCGAACAGTGTAGCACTCGTTGCATAAACCTAATTATAGGAGTCGTCACTACCCAGGTGCCACTGTTAACTGCACAACATCGTCGCTCGCACTTAGCACAGGACCAGGAACATTGTAAATGAACTATTTCAGTGTGTCATAGTTATATGGTCCAACTAATCACGTTTTCTAGATTCATAATGCAGATGGACTGCTACATGTATAGCATTAAGTTTTGGTCCCATCCTGTCAGGTTGAAACCATTCAAGTAGGTCATGGCTCCATAATGATGTGGGGAGTCCTCTTTTTTGGGACACTTTAGATTTCTTAGTGCATCTAGAGAGGTCAATAATCACTGCACACTACCAGTATTTGCTTGCTGACCATCTGTTAATCACTTTCATGTGTCCTGCAGATGGCATGTTTCAACAGGATAATGCTTCTCCATATCAAGCTGCCAGTACCCAGCAATGACTGGAGAAGCATTCTTCTGACTTCCAGGCCATTCAGTGACAATAATTCTCATGGTTTTCTCATTTATGGGATATTTGGTTAGTAAGTTTTCACCATCATTAAAGTTTTTTAAGAGTGTAATCAATAAAAGAAATATATTAATTATTAAATTTGAAAAATATATTCTTGATTTTTAAGAAATTCTTTCCTGATATTTAAATATGTCAAAGATGAATTATTTTCTTAAATACTGATAGAAAAGGAATTAATTTTACTAGTAATATTCTCACTATTTAAAGATATATTTAAAAGAATTCTCTGCCTGAAGAGAGTTGATGGTTTTTCTTTTCTTTATGTAATTTCAATAATATTTAGATCTATAAGGTAATTTTTAGAAGCTTTAAATCAATGATTTTTTTCAATAGAACAAGAGCTTTATATTATGTTTTATTTACAGGCTTACATTGTGAAGTTTTGATTCAAGCAGAAATTTTCTATGATTTATTGTTTCTCTGAATTCAATTAAAATTCCGTCTCATTCGTTAAAGTCAATTGTTTTATTGTGGTAATGTTTGTTACTCGCACTCAAATCCTTACACTCCAATTTTATTAATTTTCTTCCTGATAGATCTTTTATTATTCAAATAAACTTTTTTTTAAACAATAAGGAAAGTTTTTTCTTTCTAATATATTTCTTTTTGTGATTTTTGTTGAGTAGACTCCACTTTTAAATAGCACTTTTGGTTACTGTCCAAGTTCTGCAGCTGTTTTTAAAATAGCTAGATTTTTATATATACATATATATATTTACATATCCATAAAAATAATGTACAAAATAAAAAAAATAGATGGATATTTGTGCAACTAAAATAAACTGCAGCAATCTGTGTTAAAGTTACGCAAATTTTGTTTTGGGAATATTATTGTAATTTAGTTAATTCAGAAAGTTTTTAATTGCTGTTTAGCATTAAAAAATTGATATATTTAACAATTAATATTTTGAATATTCTAAAGAATAAAGGTTTTTAGGGCTTTTCCTTCTGCTTTGTCCTTATATATGGACGTCACATCCATAGATAAGGACAAAACAGAAGGAAAAGCCCTAAGCAAATATCATTTTGCGAGTACACAAACTAGGATTTAATCTTGATAGCAGTAAGATTGTGTCTGTTACGGTTCTCTGAGATTTTAAAACCCACTTAGTTTCCTTTCTGATGAGTAAAGGATTATGTGGGCCAACCATGGCACTCACTTCACTGATCTAGGCTACAAATAGGGACTTCCTTACACCCTTCCAACATGCACTTGTAAAGAGCTATAAGAGTTCTTTATTTTATCAAATTTGGAATAAAACAAACAAAACTAGAAAAATTAGAAAGAAATTACCTGCAGACTAGCCTCAAAAATGATGACTAGTAGCTAAAATGGCAAAACTTAGAATGAAGAGTTAATTTGTATGTGTTTTTGATTCAGTTAGAGAGGTTGCGGCCGACGTTTTCATTGCGAAAACATGTACGTCGGACATTCAGTGCTGCTTTCCTGTATGCCTAGAAGTTTGACAATGGTGTTTGGATAGTCAGTGGAATCATGCTCGACATTCCAAGCACCATTGTCAAACTCCTAGGCTTACAGGAAGGCGGTGCTGAATGTCCGACGTACACGTTTTCGCGATGAAAACGTCGGCTGCAACCTCTCTAATAATGAAAAGGAAATCTTGGTAAATGACCATTAAAGTTCCTCATAAAAAATTATTTTTAAAACTTTAAAATTATTGTTTTGAAAACAAACATACAAACTAAAATATATTTATTTTAGTCTTTTTTGGATCCTAAATTGCAAACAAAATTACAGTATGTTTTGTGAATCTTAGCCAGACTACTTCGATGTATGGAATGATGACAAATCTGTCAGTGTGCGAAGCGTTCGGCTTGTGCAAACTTAATGGGTTTGCAGGTTGCTGTCAGACTTTCATAAATGCTTGAGTCTTTTTGGGTTAAAGCCCTCTATTGTTACTTTTCTATACTCAGATATCATGTGTAAATTTCATGTGCTACAGTTTTGTTTTACATTTCAGTCATTTGGCAATTTAATATTTTCTTTTCTTAATAATAATCTTGTTTGTATTTTGGTGTTTAAGTAAATTTATTTATAAATAAGTGTTGAAATAAGTTTAAGTTGAAGAACTGAAAAAATTAATAACAAAACAAAGTTTCGTTACTTAAATATTTTTTCAATATTTTGTCCATCTTCGGAGATAAAAAATATTCTAAACAGCAAATATATTCACATAAACCGAACATTGCAATCCATAATTAAACATTTTGCCATTTTACTTAATTGATTATCACATTTATTATTTTTAGTTATGCTATTTATTAATTAAAATGTCATAATAATTTATGCCAATTATATTTACCACAAGCAGTACAAGACTTTATTTGATTTTGTACCATACATTCAGAATTGTTACATATGAATGACTTAATATAAACTATTGTAATGTCAGTTAAAATAGTGACATGGAAACATAAAGTGAACACCATCAGATGATATTAAAATCTCTTTAATAATGCAAGTAGTTTCAGTGATACAGAATCATCATCATCAAGCTAACAAATGTCTGGAATTTGGAATGGAGTTCTTCCACATGCACTATAAAATTTTAACATTTTAACGGAATTTGAGACTCGTGAGTACAAGAAAAAGAATAAAAGTGCAATTTGAAATGATAAGCACAATGGAACTGTTGATAAATACTAAATTAAATTCATTTGTTTAGTTTAACTTAATACAGTAATACCCCGAACTTACGCGATAGGTGGGACCGAGCGATAACCGCGTAAGTCGAATTTGCATAAGTCAGGGTATAATTTCGCAATTTGTGTAAAATCCAAGTCGTATGTATGTAAGCTAATAAATGTTCTCGTTAATCTTATCTCATCTTTTGATTTGTTTACGGTTACAAGAAATCACCGTAGATATAATAAACACAGAAATAAATAACACAAAATAAATTGTATGCATGTGTCGATTTTTCATGACATGTCCGAACATGTAAGCTGAACAATAGTGTGGGGGAGAGTGAGTAATCAAGAGTTGCGTGGCGCTCAAACAAAAGACGATTCGACGAGATTTGAAAATCACGTAACTCCGGGTTCGCGTAAGTCGAGGTATTACTGTACTCATAATATTTGGACAAATAGTAACAAATACTTTATATGATTTACTTTCAGATAATGAGTACTAATAATGATTAATTTATGTGTATCAATATGTGCATTTCAGACAGTTTTATTTTTCACTTTTACAAATTTTATATATTGCATTAAGAATGTAGTAGTTCCAACCTGTTGCATTTTTATAAGAAGTCACTAACGACATGCAATTATTGATGTAAAAGCTCTGTTATGTCGGGGTAATTGCCAATTAACGTGATAACCATCAAAGTGCTAATTCAATATGTCTATTTGTTAATTCTCTGATTATGTTAGTCTCGTGTCAAAAATAAAAAGTTGCAATGTTTGTCAGTTTTTTGGTGACTGATGGCATTTTTGCTGTTCCTGTGTTAATTGGCAATTAGCATAAAAACTTAGCTTCACCCAGGGCTGTGAAGTCTCAATTGGGAGGAATTTTTGGCCAGAGGAGTCGAAGTCGGGAGAAATGTGTTGACTCCGATCCCAGCATTTTAAATTTAATTTAGTGTTTTTTGTTTAAACGAAAGAAAATTTATTTTACATTTAATAATTTTTAAAGTGCTTTTGTATTTTGTTATAATTCATTTATTTTAAATACAAAATGCAACCATTTAATTTAATTGAATATGTTTCAATAGTTTTCTTTGTAGTACAGTAGAACCTTGGTATACAACCTTAATCAGTTCCTGATGTTTGGACTTATACCAAATAGGACGTATACCAGTGTGTCTCAACGGGGTCGATATCGTCCCCATGTGGGCGTTTTTCAATGTTGAGGGTGCAATTAGTAACAATTTATTCTTTGGGGGCAAAAAACAATTTTCTGGGTAATATAGTAAAACATTATATTAAGAATAATTAGATATTTTATTCGTTATACCATACAATAATTAAACAAATAACATTATACAAGTCACTATTCTATTCAATTCAGTACAAATTTGGTGTTAGTCTTGGCCATCGGCATTGGAATTTTGTAGTGAAGGGGGCAATACTACGTAACGGTTTTATTGAAGGGGGCAACAATTCATTAGAGGTTGAAAAACACTGATGTATACATTACTTCTTATGAGAAGTTGGTTCCCCAAACCAACCTTTCCATAAGAAGTAATGTAAAAATGATTAATCTGTTCTCATGTAAAAAAAAAATGGCTGGCTTTAAACACCTTGCTTTCCTGGCTAGTTCCTGCTTGATTTTTCATGAGATCAGCATGTATCTTTTTAGCTTTCTTTCAAATAATTGCTTCTGATATGCTGTCGCCAGCACACTGATTTTCAGTTATCCAAAGCAAAAGCAATTTTTGAACATGATCTAATGTCTTTGATCTCTGTTTAGAAATTGATTTAACCCCTTTTGCAACATTAGCAGATTTAATAATGTCTTTATTTTTCACGATTGTCGATATCGTTGTTCTCGGAATATGGTATGCAACAGTTAAATCTCGAACATGCATGCCACCTTCATATTTCTCAACAATTTTTTTTTTCAGTTCCATTGTGATTCTAGTCATTTTTTTTTTCAGTTTTCTGTTACTTTTTATTTGCCTTTTTGCAATTCATGATTAATTCCTGGTGGTAGAGCAAAGCACAGTCAAGCAGGAGAATAGTATTACCTTATCAGAAAGGTTACTACAGATAGAAAACTGCTCCCCCAAGGCAGAGTTCTTCTACTCAAGATTGACTACTTGCTTCTCTGATTTGTATTCCAATACAATATCACCAGACCATCATAAGACTGTAACATTCAGTAATGTAATCAATGCTGAACATTTAGCAACTGACTTTTCTCTTTCTAAATGATTCTTATGTAACTTCAGTTTTAAACAATTTAGAATTTGATTCTTGCATTTTTGGTCTTCAAAGTGTATTAAAAAATATATTATACAAACCAATGCAAAATTTGTATTATTGTGCATAACTTTAGATTTGGCTATAACCATTCATTGATTTGAGATTGAGTATGTATCATAGACTAATAATTATTTTTTGAATTTTAAATTTTGTAATTCCGAAAAATTGTAAGCACAAATCACTATTTAAAATGAAAAAAACTGGAGGAAAAATTATTAAGATCAATTTAGTATATATTTTATATAGAAAAATCTTTTAACTGTACAAGTAAGGAAAAGGAAGCAATTGACGGAAACAAAATTAGACTTATCTTCATCTAATTTATAATTAATTTTAAATCTTTATGATGATATAACTTAATATTGAAAGAAGTTTACAGGAAAGTTTCAGGATTAATGATTAATACAAAACAGTTTTTACTTTCAAAATGTTTTGTTCAAGTTGTAATTTTAAAACAAATTTTTCCTCAATTAGTACGCGGGGAAATTTTTCATTTAAATGTCTAGTTTGAAACTGAAAAGTGTGCAATTTGCAAAAATAAAAAAAATTATATGTATTTTTTTACAATTCTTGTTGATAATTGCTATTTATCTTTTGTTAAAAATTCTAAAAAGTGTTATTAATACAAGAAAATTTATGCAAAAAGTTGTTTGACATAACAGTGAAAGGCAAATAAATTTTTGTAAGTGGGTTAAACAAAATGATATGGTGTGTAACAATTTTGTGGACATTTTATTTGACCTTCTGAAATCTGCATATTATTTGTTAGATTTAAAATTTGGTTTAGCCTACAGGAATATTATTTATAGTGAATTAGATTTTAATGATGGTGTGTGTGTAGATGGTACATGATGTTAATTTTATATTCTTTAAATTTTACTTGTCATGTGCCACCCACCCATGGCTCATGCTAAAAGTGATGGTTTTTGAGCTTAATTCGTGTGTTCAAGATGCTTAATCCATGAAATTTCATACTCTAATAGAAAACAAATAGACATGTTTTACTTTTGAGACAATAAAAAGTAATTTGAATTTTATTGGGAAATGTTCAGTTTTTACAGAATTGGAGGCAACTAAGCTTCAGAGTTGAAAGGATCGAGATTTCGACGAACCAGCCACCCTGTTATATATGTCGTTAAGAATGATAGCCTTTTTATAAAGAACATCAGATTAGCTATTTAAGATCCAGTCAGATAGAGAGAGCACCACATGGTCCATTATCTAGGAAGCACTTGCTACATCCTGGAAACTAGATTGTAAGAACACAAGATTTGAGGAGGAGATGAATGTCTACATCCCCGATCAAAGATCTTTTTGATCCATGTGCATAACCCTATTGGGAGGAAGCCAATTGTTTTACTACATAAAAGACTTTTACCTTAAGAACTGACTATAGCAACATACAACCTTCTGCTGAATAAACAAAGAGAAAGCAATGAATTTGATGCCTGACGTTATTGGTTTTATCACATCACTCTAAGTCTCAGATGTGACTGCTTTTCCGTAACAAACTTAGNAAAAAAAATGATAATTTGGTAGTTAGTTTTAATATAAAAATTATGCTGACCAATGTCAAAAACGTGTCATTATGTTTCAACCTGAGATGTCAGGAATACCAGGGAATAGGTTAAAAAAATCAAATGTTTTTAGTTTGTTTGATACATCGTCATTGGAATATAGAACAGTTTAAAATGGAGCACGGAAACATTCTTGCTTCTGTGCTCCATTTTGAAGTGTTTACAGTGTGATTACTTTTTAAATTACATTAAGAAAACAATTGAAACATTATCGCATAAATAATGCTTTATTATAGCTTTAACGCACATCATCATCCACAGCAGTTCTGTTTAACTGAATGAATAATTATCAAAAGCAAATTTCATTACATTGTAACCAAAATTTATATATCATGTCTCTAATGGAGACTTACAGAAGCGATATTATGGTATTATACACATTATTATTATTATTATTAAAAATGAGTAGGTATTGATCTTCACCTCCTTATTATATGTTGTCATAATTTTAAAAATATAAAGCAGTGGTTTATCCAAAGGATGCCTATGTTTGTTTTAGTTATGTATGAGCATTTGTTTGTTTTTACCTCAAATAACATATTGTAAAAAATTATTGGAATTAAGTTATGAACAGTGAATACTAGAAAATTAGATTTCTACAGACTAATTTAATATGATTAAATACTTAGATGATAATTTTATTTGCATATCTTCAAATCCTGCTTTATTAGATATAATTATTAAACTTTCCCTAATACTTCTGAGTCTTTTAACCCATCTTTAGAAGGTATAATCATCTGAAAGAAACACACACTAAACTAAACTACTCAATGTGGATTGCTTTGATTTAAGAATTCTAATTTTCACACTAGTTTGGTCAAATTTTAATCTAAACCATTGTTCTCAGATGTACTCTCTGACATAATCGTTTTATATTAAATCAAAAATTCTCTGATAAAGCAGGATTTTGAAGGATTTAGAGATTAGAGATTTTGTGATAAAATTTTATGTATCAAAGTTAATTTTTTTTATTTACCAGTGAATTTTCTTTAAAGTAATATAGTTTTGGATACAAATAATTAAAATTTATTTTTTCTTCCAGTTATTTAGTTACTCATTTAATGGGAGCAGACTTAAACAACATTATCAGAACTCAGAGATTAAGTGACGATCATGTTCAGTTTTTAGTTTATCAAATTTTACGTGGTCTTAAGGTAATATACTTAAAAATTTGTTTAAAAGCACACGAATAAATAAAGTTTAGATGTTTTTATTATCTCAAAATGTAACATTAGGTATAAGTTTTATCTTTGTTATTGTGGAAGTAATTGTTAAAAACTGCTTTATTGGAGTAGTATAAAATTCCCTAATATTTTAGTTTATAAAACAGGTTTGGAGAACTTACCACCCGACATATATTACTAACATGCCTCAATACAAAACAGCCAAAGAATGCTACCTTTGACAGCAGATATCTTCAGATGACCAAGCTCTATGGACTATACTAGATGAAAACAGACAAATTCAACCTACAGTGGCATATCTGAAGGCAATAAACTTATATACATAACTCTAGGACATAAAACAGAACAACTATGACATAGTAAAAGACTTGAGGGCATACGGCAACATAACTGGCTAGACTTGGCACTTTTTGGTCTACCTAGGCTCTTGTGCCACAAAACCCCAAATCCAACCAACAGTCAGGTTTGGAGAACGTGCAGAAAAACAAAATTTAGCTGATCTAATGGAGTCATTGAGTAGAGAGCTTGACCATTATTGTTACAATTGCTTATTTAACAAGTGTGGAGAGCATTAAAATATGCAAATTAATAGAATGAAAAACCCATATACTAATTTACATAATTTTTCAGCATTTAAAATACTAATCTGGTAGGAGGTATAGTTAGGCTACCATCCCTTGTTAAATTTACTTTTACTTTCCTGGCTATTTTACAACAGAGGGAACCCCTGTGTTGTAAAAAATGAACCCCTGAAGTTTTTGCATTTTTGGACTCTGGTCCTTGAAACGTCGAGAAATGTAAAAAAATCAGGTATTTCTATATGTATGATGATAAGTACTTGTGTTTGGGGGACACGATTTTGTTCATTCCTGTGCTTTTTGTCAAATTTCTGAAATTTTGCAGGGAGGTTTGTTTATTAGGGGGATTTATGCTATTAAATTTTGGTGATTAAAGGTTGGGGAGGTGGGGAGAAATGGGGGTTGTGTCTCTCCAGTAGGGTCAGACTTAATGACAATTTTATTTATTAGCATTTACAATTTTTTATAAAGCCCATCCCTATTCTCAAAACTTTTTAATAATATATGATAACAGATAGCGCCACCAAAATTTTAAATGTTACCAGGAAAGTTGAACAGCTCATTGCTGGTTTATTTATTTAGCTACAAAGCTCTTATGAAGTGTTAGTTATTAATAGATAAATTTCTGAATACATAAAGATTGAGTGTGTTATTGCTATTTTTTAACTCTGAGTAGCAATGACAATTGAACTTGTATAATGCAGAAACAATTGCAAATATTAGTGATAGCAGAGGTAAACAATAAAACCAAGTGGAAAATTAACATGACAGAGTAACAACATAACTTAATACTTTCCTTTGTACTTTGAAATTAATTCATTCCAAGAAGTCATTCAAAGACTGAATCAAATTATTATATTATTATTTTTTTTATTTTTTTATTTTTATTAGAAATAATGAAAAGCAAATTAATCCATTTTCAGACCCTAAAGAATACCCATTTTGATAAACTTGAAGCAATAAATACACATAATTGAATGTAAAAATAACACAATTAAATGCCTTAATAATAAATTAAAACAAAAACAATAAATTAAATATGTAAATACCATATAATAAAATGAAAATTGCAATTACTGGTTACAGACCATCAACTATGGAAGCTAGATATGCCACATGCGTACCTCTTTCATGCTTTGCGATAAGTTACTTTTTCATCTCAATCATCTTTATTACAAACATTCTTTTAGAATTCGTTGCTTCCACACATTTCTATTGAATAATATGGTTAATAAGTAAAGATTTAATTGGGTGAAACTGAAAGTTTTTGCATATTTTTAGCAGCTGTCATTAGTTAACATAGATGCATTATTAAATTATAGATATCATGAAATTTAACACATTGTATTCTTTGTTTAGTAGCTTAATTTAAACCTTTAACTTCACATTTTATTTGAATAAATTAAGTTGAAATGTCTTCAGAAAAAAATATATTGAGTATGCTCGATATATTTTTTTATATATTTTATATATTATATATTATTTAATATATTGAGTATTCTTGATATATATTATGCTTTGAGTTTTGGAAATGATATAATACCATACAAACAGGAAAAGATTTGTAATATGTTTGGAGGAGGTGCTTCTAAACTTTCAACTTATCAAATTTGGTTTCAAAAGTTTTGTTTAGGAAATTTTGAACTAAAGTATACAAAATATAGATAACCAAAAGCTGCTGAAGAAAAATTACAGGGAGAAATTGCTAAAAATTAATTAATAACATGAATAAATTAATATTTGTATTATTAATTAATTTGTGTTATTAACATATATAACCAAACTCACCAAGAAGAAAGCAAAAAAAGAAATGAAAACACAAATATAATACAAGAGCGACAGACAGATTGGGTGCACAACAGATCCCATTTATGTTTTGAGTGCATTTTTTCACTGCGCACAAAGTTTGAACTCTGAAGCATTTGAAATTAGAGGCTGTTGCTCAAAGTATGAGGTACCACTGCATATAATATAATAAGAATAACTTGTTGAAGCAGTGAATTATGCTCCATTTAACTTGAGAGAGCCATGGATAATAATAAACTTTAATTAGCTTTAAGAAACTACATTTTATAATGTATGAATGTTACAAGACAAAGTAATTGCAAATTGAACTTACAAAAGAACAAATAACACTTGATGATGAAGCAAGCAGTAAATGTACTTTCTTCCTTCCAAACTATTTTCACAGAACTAGGAGCTGTTCCATCTCTCTAGAATTAACAATTATCTAATCCTTTTCTATAAATTTACAATTTTTCTGTCAAAAAAACATTTACAGATATTACATAATTTTCCCAAATATCAATTATAAATATTAATTGAAATATTTTAATAGATCAATGTTTGAATCATTCAGACAAAAATATGTAGGGTCAGTGTGNAATTAATTTCTAACAATATGATATTAGTATTATTATTCAGCTAAATTTAAATGTGTAATTTTTAATATCTACCTGCTTATTTACAGTTCTGCGATCGATACCGTCACAAGTCAGAAGGTCGCAATCAAAAAGCTCGCCAGACCGTTCCAGTCGGCAATTCACGCAAAGAGAACTTACAGAGAACTGAGGTTATTGAAGCACATGAATCATGAAAATGTAAGTAAATTTTCTGGTAATGAAAGTTAGTTTTTAAATGAATCATCATCATCATCATCATATTAGTATTATTATTATATATTATCATATTATTTAAACATGGCAGTTAAAATCACATATGAAACATCTAGTTCAGCCCATTACAGTAGTAATGTTTATTCCGTACTTTTTCTGACTTACTAAATTATCTAATTTATTTTCCTAAGGATTAAATTTTAAAAGTTTTTAGATTATAACAACTTTAGATCAGACATTTTCTTCATACATAAAAATTATATTTATCAATTTAAGTTGTTGTTCACATATAATACTTAAAAGAAAATTATTACCATGACTGATTTAAGTTTAAACAGTAAGGAAACAAGCTACACCATTGAAAATTCTGTTGCAAGCTAAAAGTACTAATTACTATGCAAGTCTAAATCCTGTATTGATTCTTTTCTTACAATATTTCAAGTTTTGAATGCAGTTTTTATTTTTATCATTTTAATTCTTCATAAGACACTATAATCTTCATCTTGAATTATTTTAAATCTTTATTATTTGACAGGTTATTGGATTATTGAATGTATTCACTCCTTCAACAAATATTGAAGATTTCCAAGATGTGTATGTATTTAAGAAATTAATTGTATTTATAAATATTATTCATCAGTTGTTCTAATAACAGTAGTAAATATATATATATATAAAAGAATACTGCAATAATTTTTTGTTTGGGACTAAATATATCTTGTTATGTAAAATAAAAAATCAAATAAAGAAAATAGTTTTTTATTTCTAACATAGTCATATTATTTGAGAATATGCTGATAAGATAAGTATAATTGAAAGTAAATAGATATTACCTTATTAACCAGACATACAATCTAGAGAAATGTTTATTGTGTATGTGAATGTAATTGGTAAAGTTAATAGTATAGTTTATTAATTTATAATGTACGAGTATGTTATGCAATTTTGATGATTGTTCTTTTGCATTTTGAAACTGCATCACAAATATTTTTATGAAAATGTCTTAATGCTAGGGATTATTTAATTTTTAAAATGTGTGTAAATACAGTACAAGCACAAAGAAATGTTTTTGTTTTTCTAATGAATTATCTAATACTTTAATCTTTTGTAAAATTCTTTTATTGTTTCTTCTAATAAAGTTTGACTTCTAATTATTTTTAAGTCTTCCTATTGTATAATTTAACGTGCACTAAATTGAAGACTAAATGAAATTGTGAGGGAGAGTCAAAAGTAATCCTTAAAAGTATATAATCATCCTGTAAGTTGGCAACAGTAATACTCAGAAAATCACTTATGGCTGCTGCTATTTTTGTTGTGAATTTGTCTCTTTAATCCGATTTTCAGTTCGGTAGACTATCATATACAGCATTCAGGTTATGAACTTCCTTTATTGATTTGTCATATGCATTTCGGACTTAATTGTAATTTAAGTCCCTCTTCAGTACAAACTCAGATTCTGTTTTCTAAAAACCTCGGTGTATAATTGGTAACGTTGTAAAAGAATAAAAATACAGCCATTTAAAAAAACACTTCAACTACATATTCACATTAATACGTTGCAACGTATTAATGTGAATATGTAGTTGAAGTGTTTTTTTAAATGGCTGTATTTTTATTCTTTTACAACGTTACCAATTATACACCGAGGTTTTTAGAAAACAGAATCTGAGTTTGTACTGAAGAGGGACTTAAATTACAATTAAGTCCGAAATGCATATGACAAATCAATAAAGGAAGTTCATAACCTGAATGCTGTATATGATAGTCTACCGAACTGAAAATCGGATTAAAGAGACAAATTCACAAAGTAATACTCAGTTTGATGAGTGGCCAACGGATTGCAGCACAAAGCCCAAATGCTACACTATGATTCGGCTGTGGTAATGATTTCAGGTCTGCTTTCAACAAGCCCCAAAGAGGAACAGCATTTTGTTGTTTGTTTTTGAGCATTGAAATCCATCAAAGATTGAAAGTTCAGTGCATGGATTGCTGCACGTCTACCACTGTGGCAAGTGTACAAATGGAAGTTTCTAAATGGTGTGAATTCTGTCACAGATTTTCCTTGGCCAGATCAGGAATAGTGAATAGTGACAGAAGAGGCCATTACAGAAGTTAAAGCCATGGTGAAGGAAAATCAGAACATAATGGCAAACGAAATAGCTGTCCATACAAATAGGAGTCGTGCATTGGCACATCATATTGTTCACGATATTCTGCAGTACAGAAAGGTTTCTGCAAGGTGGATGCCCTGCTAACTGACTGCAGAACTGAAAGATCAACATGTTGATGCCCACGAGGAACTTTTATGGTACTTTGAATCCAAAGGCAACGTCTTTGGACTAATTGGGGAATGTCTTTTGGGCTTGATAGAAGTGAAGTGGGTGGTGAATGAGTGGCTATGTTTACAACAAAAATAATTATTTTCTAAAGATATCCATGCACTTCCAACATGCCAGAATGCTTGTATTGCACGCCATGAAGACTACATACAAAAATGATATTGAATATAAAAGGTATACACTTATAAGTTACAAGATAGAAAATATTTAAGATTTCCATTTGACTCTCCCTCATACTTTCATAATGAAAACAATGCTAATAATTTCAAATACATAAAATCAGTATTTAGTACTGGTAATTCTGTTATTTATTACTTATAATCTAATGCTTTTCGAGACATTTAGATAGTATTTATGTTTTTAAACATATAATTTGTACTTATATATAATTGATTTCTTTAATAGAAAAAATGAATGTCAATATTCTGCACATTTGAACTTCTAAATAGTTACCTTACAGTTTAAAGTACACAGAATGTTTGCATTCTCTGTTTAAAATTTGTACTTTTTTAATATATATTTAATAAATTTTGAATGTAACCAGTCATTATCTAGAAGGACTGTGTTGGTATGACTTGCATAATATTGTGTACATTTACCTTTCTATTTCAAAGATTTGTTTTTAGTAAGGTTAAATAAAATATATGTGCACACCTGTGTGTGTAACTTCACTATTTTTTATTTGTTACACTAAATTTATACAAAAACTTTTTAATGTGGAGATTGCAGTTTTAAATACATTTTATTTTTCACAATTGCAAAATTTGTATTATTAACGTTATCTCAAATTTAATACAAATGCTGCTTTAACTATTAAGTAAATGATCCTATCATAAATGGGGAGGTTTTATTTAACCCTCCCATGTTGAAATTTTTTCCATAGCGTATTGCTCCATGTTGAATTTTTGTCGATGTTAAGTCTAATGAAAATTCCACATTTTAGAAAAAATAATCGTGGCTATTGTATCGGCCAAAATTATTTTTTTATTTTGCACAAACTAAATTGACATATTAATAAATGTAAAAAAAAATGATAATTTGGTAGTTAGTTTTAATATAAAAATTATGCTGACCAATGTCAAAAACGTGTCATTATGTTTCAACCTGAGATGTCAGGAATACCAGGGAATAGGTTAAAAAAATCAAATGTTTTTAGTTTGTTTGATACATCGTCATTGGAATATAGAACAGTTTAAAATGGAGCACGGAAACATTCTTGCTTCTGTGCTCCATTTTGAAGTGTTTACAGTGTGATTACTTTTTAAATTACATTAAGAAAACAATTGAAACATTATCGCATAAATAATGCTTTATTATAGCTTTAACGCACATCATCATCCACAGCAGTTCTGTTTAACTGAATGAATAATTATCAAAAGCAAATTTCATTACATTGTAACCAAAATTTATATATCATGTCTCTAATGGAGACTTACAGAAGCGATATTATGGTATTATACACATTATTATTATTATTATTAAAAATGAGTAGGTATTGATCTTCACCTCCTTATTATATGTTGTCATAATTTTAAAAATATAAAGCAGTGGTTTATCCAAAGGATGCCTATGTTTGTTTTAGTTATGTATGAGCATTTGTTTGTTTTTACCTCAAATAACATATTGTAAAAAATTATTGGAATTAAGTTATGAACAGTGAATACTAGAAAATTAGATTTCTACAGACTAATTTAATATG
The DNA here is from genome assembly GCF_000671375.1 of Centruroides sculpturatus. Lineage (NCBI taxonomy): Eukaryota > Metazoa > Arthropoda > Arachnida > Scorpiones > Buthidae > Centruroides > Centruroides sculpturatus. Next base: position 171,481 of record NW_019384855.1, read on the forward strand.
ATTAAATACTTAGATGATAATTTTATTTGCATATCTTCAAATCCTGCTTTATTAGATATAATTATTAAACTTTCCCTAATACTTCTGAGTCTTTTAACCCATCTTTAGAAGGTATAATCATCTGAAAGAAACACACACTAAACTAAACTACTCAATGTGGATTGCTTTGATTTAAGAATTCTAATTTTCACACTAGTTTGGTCAAATTTTAATCTAAACCATTGTTCTCAGATGTACTCTCTGACATAATCGTTTTATATTAAATCAAAAATTCTCTGATAAAGCAGGATTTTGAAGGATTTAGAGATTAGAGATTTTGTGATAAAATTTTATGTATCAAAGTTAATTTTTTTTATTTACCAGTGAATTTTCTTTAAAGTAATATAGTTTTGGATACAAATAATTAAAATTTATTTTTTCTTCCAGTTATTTAGTTACTCATTTAATGGGAGCAGACTTAAACAACATTATCAGAACTCAGAGATTAAGTGACGATCATGTTCAGTTTTTAGTTTATCAAATTTTACGTGGTCTTAAGGTAATATACTTAAAAATTTGTTTAAAAGCACACGAATAAATAAAGTTTAGATGTTTTTATTATCTCAAAATGTAACATTAGGTATAAGTTTTATCTTTGTTATTGTGGAAGTAATTGTTAAAAACTGCTTTATTGGAGTAGTATAAAATTCCCTAATATTTTAGTTTATAAAACAGGTTTGGAGAACTTACCACCCGACATATATTACTAACATGCCTCAATACAAAACAGCCAAAGAATGCTACCTTTGACAGCAGATATCTTCAGATGACCAAGCTCTATGGACTATACTAGATGAAAACAGACAAATTCAACCTACAGTGGCATATCTGAAGGCAATAAACTTATATACATAACTCTAGGACATAAAACAGAACAACTATGACATAGTAAAAGACTTGAGGGCATACGGCAACATAACTGGCTAGACTTGGCACTTTTTGGTCTACCTAGGCTCTTGTGCCACAAAACCCCAAATCCAACCAACAGTCAGGTTTGGAGAACGTGCAGAAAAACAAAATTTAGCTGATCTAATGGAGTCATTGAGTAGAGAGCTTGACCATTATTGTTACAATTGCTTATTTAACAAGTGTGGAGAGCATTAAAATATGCAAATTAATAGAATGAAAAACCCATATACTAATTTACATAATTTTTCAGCATTTAAAATACTAATCTGGTAGGAGGTATAGTTAGGCTACCATCCCTTGTTAAATTTACTTTTACTTTCCTGGCTATTTTACAACAGAGGGAACCCCTGTGTTGTAAAAAATGAACCCCTGAAGTTTTTGCATTTTTGGACTCTGGTCCTTGAAACGTCGAGAAATGTAAAAAAATCAGGTATTTCTATATGTATGATGATAAGTACTTGTGTTTGGGGGACACGATTTTGTTCATTCCTGTGCTTTTTGTCAAATTTCTGAAATTTTGCAGGGAGGTTTGTTTATTAGGGGGATTTATGCTATTAAATTTTGGTGATTAAAGGTTGGGGAGGTGGGGAGAAATGGGGGTTGTGTCTCTCCAGTAGGGTCAGACTTAATGACAATTTTATTTATTAGCATTTACAATTTTTTATAAAGCCCATCCCTATTCTCAAAACTTTTTAATAATATATGATAACAGATAGCGCCACCAAAATTTTAAATGTTACCAGGAAAGTTGAACAGCTCATTGCTGGTTTATTTATTTAGCTACAAAGCTCTTATGAAGTGTTAGTTATTAATAGATAAATTTCTGAATACATAAAGATTGAGTGTGTTATTGCTATTTTTTAACTCTGAGTAGCAATGACAATTGAACTTGTATAATGCAGAAACAATTGCAAATATTAGTGATAGCAGAGGTAAACAATAAAACCAAGTGGAAAATTAACATGACAGAGTAACAACATAACTTAATACTTTCCTTTGTACTTTGAAATTAATTCATTCCAAGAAGTCATTCAAAGACTGAATCAAATTATTATATTATTATTTTTTTTATTTTTTTATTTTTATTAGAAATAATGAAAAGCAAATTAATCCATTTTCAGACCCTAAAGAATACCCATTTTGATAAACTTGAAGCAATAAATACACATAATTGAATGTAAAAATAACACAATTAAATGCCTTAATAATAAATTAAAACAAAAACAATAAATTAAATATGTAAATACCATATAATAAAATGAAAATTGCAATTACTGGTTACAGACCATCAACTATGGAAGCTAGATATGCCACATGCGTACCTCTTTCATGCTTTGCGATAAGTTACTTTTTCATCTCAATCATCTTTATTACAAACATTCTTTTAGAATTCGTTGCTTCCACACATTTCTATTGAATAATATGGTTAATAAGTAAAGATTTAATTGGGTGAAACTGAAAGTTTTTGCATATTTTTAGCAGCTGTCATTAGTTAACATAGATGCATTATTAAATTATAGATATCATGAAATTTAACACATTGTATTCTTTGTTTAGTAGCTTAATTTAAACCTTTAACTTCACATTTTATTTGAATAAATTAAGTTGAAATGTCTTCAGAAAAAAATATATTGAGTATGCTCGATATATTTTTTTATATATTTTATATATTATATATTATTTAATATATTGAGTATTCTTGATATATATTATGCTTTGAGTTTTGGAAATGATATAATACCATACAAACAGGAAAAGATTTGTAATATGTTTGGAGGAGGTGCTTCTAAACTTTCAACTTATCAAATTTGGTTTCAAAAGTTTTGTTTAGGAAATTTTGAACTAAAGTATACAAAATATAGATAACCAAAAGCTGCTGAAGAAAAATTACAGGGAGAAATTGCTAAAAATTAATTAATAACATGAATAAATTAATATTTGTATTATTAATTAATTTGTGTTATTAACATATATAACCAAACTCACCAAGAAGAAAGCAAAAAAATAAATGAAAACACAAATATAATACAAGAGCGACAGACAGATTGGGTGCACAACAGATCCCATTTATGTTTTGAGTGCATTTTTTCACTGCGCACAAAGTTTGAACTCTGAAGCATTTGAAATTAGAGGCTGTTGCTCAAAGTATGAGGTACCACTGCATATAATATAATAAGAATAACTTGTTGAAGCAGTGAATTATGCTCCATTTAACTTGAGAGAGCCATGGATAATAATAAACTTTAATTAGCTTTAAGAAACTACATTTTATAATGTATGAATGTTACAAGACAAAGTAATTGCAAATTGAACTTACAAAAGAACAAATAACACTTGATGATGAAGCAAGCAGTAAATGTACTTTCTTCCTTCCAAACTATTTTCACAGAACTAGGAGCTGTTCCATCTCTCTAGAATTAACAATTATCTAATCCTTTTCTATAAATTTACAATTTTTCTGTCAAAAAAACATTTACAGATATTACATAATTTTCCCAAATATCAATTATAAATATTAATTGAAATATTTTAATAGATCAATGTTTGAATCATTCAGACAAAAATATGTAGGGTCAGTGTGGGTAAATATGAGACACTTTTCAAAACTTTTGTAACAGCATTTGTTAGGATCAGTATTTTACAAAGAGAAACACGTGACAAGGTCTACAGATGGTGTTAAAATCTAATGGCATATTCATTTCTTCTGTATGTATGAGAAATGTTGAGCAAAAAATTTTTTCTTATCTCGTATTTTACCTTCAAAACTTAAAATATGAGTCACTGGGAGGTGAAAAATGAGACACTCATTATATCACCATAAAGACTTGCCTATGCCAACAGGCAAGACATTTTTGTATAAAACATTGCTCCTTGAGTTGTCCTTCAGCAGAAGACAAACTACTTATCTTTCTCCTCTCCTATAATGAATTATTAATAGTAAACACATAAAGCTTTATTCAATGGCTTGTTAAAAATAATTGTCTATTAAAAGAGATGTTAACATAGAAAAAGTAATAAGCCTACTACTAATTAAAGAAAATTTACATAATTAGCCTAGTCTAAATAAAATAGGCCTACACAAAAATAAAAACGTTTAGGAACAAATTGATTATTTATGTAATTAGCATAGAATAAAAGTAATGAAGAAAATAAAACTAATCCTGCTGTTTTCTGTGTATTAACATTAAGGTTAAATTAGGTATAGACCTATTATGTTTCAAAAATATTAACAGGCTGAACTTAAATAAGTTTTATGGAAATTAATGACTGGTGAATAAAATCTGGTGTCTCATTTTTTGCCTAAAGTGTATATCATTTTCTATCTCATTTTGAAATGCACAAAACTCAGACAAAAGATGATATATGCAATAAAAACAACTAGCAGCTGAAAGCTGCATTTATATACTACATACAAATTTCTAATTAAATATCCATGTCTTTTGCAGACATACACAGAGCCAAAGTTAGTTGAACTGACAAAAGTTTTTGCACCTATTTTTGTAGTGTTTCTTAAAAATCAAATGATTCAATGAAACCATAGTAATTTTCATTCAGAAAAGTTATACGTTGAAAAGCACTAAATAAACTTAATATTGTATTAGTACAGGATAGATAAGATGTAGATTAAGTCAAATTTCACAATTGTGTCATATTTTCCAATTTTTCAGACTGATATTTACTGACATTGACCCTAGAAGCAGTTTTTAAAAACATGTTTTATTGTTCTAATTTCATTTTATAATTAGTTACTTTATTCATTCTTCTAGTACATTCATTCAGCTGCAATAATACATAGGGTAAGTTATTTTAGTATATTTCATTAAAACATCTCAAGAAAACTTTGCATAAATTTTAATAATTAAAAAATTTTTTTAAGGATTTAAAGCCAAGTAATATAGCTGTAAATGAAGACTGTGAATTGAAGGTAACAAATTATTTCAATACTTTTAAAATTATATAAACATCCTTTAAGCTGTCATGTCCGTGTTATTTTAGAATACTGATGTCCAGTATTTATAACTCAAAGGCTAAAGTGTTTTTAATGAAAATGAAATGTTACTAATGCAATATACAATGTATTTCTCTTTAACATTTCTAGTTTTGTGGATTAATTTCGGGAAGAGAAACACGAGTATAATACTGTAGACACTGATAATAGAAAGTGCATCTGAAGAAGTTAGTTACTGTACTAAATCATTACATTTCCACATATGCTACAGACGTGGCAAGTACGTTAGGATGCATCACATATCCTTATGTATCCAGCATGTTAAGAGTTACACTGTTAATGGCATCCACGATTCTTGTATGTGGGCTCTTGTGTCTAGTACTTTGTTGGCTTGCAAGGATCATGTATAAGCTACAAAAGTAAAAAATTCAGAGATGCTGTCAGATGATTAGTCAGACCAAGAAATGGTACTCTAACAAAGTAGAATGTGTGACAGTGGAGATCCAGATCTACTGTGGTGGCAGTAGCCCTTTCAAATGTATTCACATAAATCTGTGAATATTGACCGACATTCTCTGGAACATTATATTTGTGTATCTGAAGAAATGGATTTTACAGAACAGTTTAAAAAACTATGGGTGTCAAAAAGAACACACTGTATTTATATCAAAAGAAATGTATAGTTAGTATGACAAGTATATAAACGTTGTTTAATATTTTTGAAACCATGAATATATTAATGATAAAGCTAACAGTACAAGTAACCCCCGTATAACATGGGAGTTACGTTCCAAAAAATTGCTGTGTTATGTGAATCCATGTTATACGAAACAAAGAAGTAGTGTGAAAAGGGGGGTTAGGTTTCAAAAATTAAAAAGCATGCTGTTAAATCCTTATTTAAATTGGATTTATTATTCATTTTTTTCATAGGTAAAATACTTATTTATTATTTAAGTAAATATTTTACCAGAGGATTATTCATCCTGTATGATGATCTCAGCATGACTATCATCAACTGGTAACATGATAAGATGAGGATATGTGTATAATTTATTTTTCATATCCTTTTATTATCTATGATGATAGTTACCAATTGGATATTAGAAGTGAACCCTAGCTTACTAAAATGCCAGAATTCATGTAGTGTATTATGCAAAATATTATGTAAATTTACATTTTTAAATTATCTATTACAAAATTCAATGCCAGAATAAATTTCACACAGATTATCCAATTCCTTAATACTCTTTTTTTTTTTTTTTTTTTTTTTTTTTTTTTTTTTTGTCTACTGTCTAAATTGCACATTCGACTATTTGCACCTCCATTTACATTCACATCTCGCAGAGTCTAACCCCTGATTTTTGACCCATGATTTGACCACCTCTAGTCAAAAACTCTTTACTGAAATAGAATTGTTTAAGCCTTTTAAGAGCAAATTTAATAAAATAGAATATTTTAAACTTAAAACAAAAAAAAAAAAACAACTTGATTATAAAGTTAGTTTATCTTCCTAGAAAGAAAGCAGTAAAAATTGCATACATTTTCATTAAGAAATTCTCTTTAGTTCTGAGTTTAAAAATTGAAAATTATTTCATTAAAAGAAATGAAAATGATAAAATTAATTTTATTTAAATAAATGACTTGCAGAAAATGTTTGTTTGTATAACGAAGTGTTTATAATTTGTTATATTTGTATTATCAGTACTTTTACGTTGTTGCTTCATATATTTTGTGTATAGATACTAGATTTTGGTTTAGCAAGACATGCAGAGATTGAAATGACTGGTTATGTAGCAACTAGGTGGTACAGAGCTCCGGAAATTATGTTAAATTGGCAACACTATAATCATACAGGTAGATATTTTTTTCTGTTGTACTTAAGAAATAACATCTTTTAATTAAAATTAATTTTGATTTAGAAATTTATAATTACTACTATTGAAGCTATTATTTTTGTTTTTTAAACTTATTTTTTGAGTAATAAGCTGAATGTTGATGTTTCAGAGATGTTAATGACATTTTTTTTTAATATCCTTGATTGATTGTGGCTTAGTGACTTGTAAGAAAGCATTCTTTTCTTAATGCATGAAATATTGTGAAATATTTGAGTCGTAATTTTTCATGGATAATTTGTCAATCCAGATTGGTGGATGACAAGGTGGTCAAGTGATTATGATGGCAGCCCACCTTACAAGGGATCCAGGATCAAATCCGATAGGGTAAAAAAAATCCCAGGAATTTTACAGTCCGGATACATTTGGCCCATCTCTCACCACGCAGTCATTTTATTGTGGGCCTGGACTTGCTATAAAATGCCCTCTTAGTGCCCACAGGGTGGAAAGAGTTAAGAGAAATCCAAATCAGCAATCTTGTTTCTATTTCATTTTGACTAAATCCCATTGCAAATATATTTATATAATAAACAAGTAAAACAGCAAGTCCATATTTGGGACAAGACTATGTCTTGGAGACTCTCTACTAAGCGGGATCACTTTGGTGCTCAAGACGGGTCTCATTCTCATTCTCCAATCTTCTTTGATATTGCTGGTTTTGAGCATGATCTTTCAAACTTCACCAGCCACAACCATGAGGAATTTTTGGTGAAATTAACCTATCCAATTTTGAAATTTCTCTCCATTGCATGTCACCCCAGGTTGAATTTTTGTCAATGCCTAATGAAAGTTTCCCGTTTTTGAAAAAAATAATCCTGGTTATTGTATCATCTGAAATTATTTTTTTATTTTGCACAAACAATATATATATTAACTAGCTGTTACCTGCGACTTCGCCCGCAGAGGTTTTGCAAGCAAACCCCATTTATATTCAGTATTTCAACAACCATAGTAATTGTTATATAACACCTACTGACGAGAATGATAAGAATTGCTGAGAATCAAATGAACTATTTTCAATTTGATCAATTTTCTGGAACGTTTACAATCGTTCTATAATCGAACCAATATGCAATAACAAATTTGAATTTAAAACGGTTCGAACATTTTTAAAATTGAAATAGATAAAAATATTTATAACAATGTCTGAAAAGTTATTAATTTAATACACTTAAGTACTTAATGAAGACTAAACGTAACAAAAAATTGCATCTAAAATAGTACACTAGAAGCCGTTTTTCCGGTTACGTCTTAATGCTCTCCCTCACCCCCCGCGGGGAATTTCGAAAAATTCCTTCTTAGTGTGCGTTTCCATGACGTACCCTAACTGTCTACCAAATTTCACCTCTCTAGGTTAAGCGGTTTGCTCTGGGCGATGATGAATCAGTCAGTGAGTCAGTCAGTCAGTCAGGACAAGCAATTTTATATATTTAGATAAACGTAAAAAGAAAACAAATTATATTTTGGAAGTTAGTTATAATATAAAATTATAACGACTACTGCCATCTACCTTCAAAAATGTTCCGATGATGAAACGAGATATCTCGGGTGAACTGGTCTAAGTCAGCATGTAACAACCAGAGATATGTCAGAATAACATGGACAGGTAAATAGATTTTTTTCAAAGATTCGATTCCTCATTTTGAACTTCCCAACACACACATTTCTCGAAATTTGATTTTGCATTCTTCTCATTTCCAATGAGCAATGCATTCACAAATCTCGCACTACTGCCTGTTTGTACAGTGTGTTGCCATTTTGAATTTTATTTCGACTCTGTTATCGGTCCCTTGAGTACCTGTAAGTCTGGTTTTTTTGTGTGTGCATGATTTGGGCACCTAATACTCTGTGCCAAATTACAACTCCTGTCATGAACTCTTTCATACCTTTAAGCTGATAACAGCAGGCGGTACAATTTTATAAACAAGACATAGTCTTGTCAATTATATACGGTATTTAATTATTAATGAAAACTTACTTGATTATTTCTATAAACAATTGCATGATTACAATGCAAATTGATACTTATTTTATTTGATTGACAGTATCTTGATTCCACTTAAAAATATAAAGCCATATTGAAACAGCTTCTAATAACTATGTTTCTATATTGTTTAGTGGACATTTGGTCTGTAGGATGTATAATGGCAGAGCTTCTAACTTCTAGAACGCTATTTCCCGGAACTGATCGTATCCTTTATTCATTTTCTGTTGTTTAAATCTAGAATATTTTGCAAGAATTTAGCTACATGGAATCCGATGTCAAAGGAACAAATATCTGATTTCTTATCCCAATTTTTATGTAAATTCTTTCTTCTAACTCACAGATTTATTATATGGCTTTAACGTTTTTCTTCCCAAGATCTTTGTTTCTTTTCTCAGTGGATGCATTACATATATGGTTCATATGATTGGATTTTTTTTTTAATTATTATGAATTTATTTATANTTTTTATGTAAATTCTTTCTTCTAACTCACAGATTTATTATATGGCTTTAACGTTTTTCTTCCCAAGATCTTTGTTTCTTTTCTCAGTGGATGCATTACATATATGGTTCATATGATTGGATTTTTTTTTTAATTATTATGAATTTATTTATAATTTTAGAAATATAGAATTTGTAAATTAATTACTAAAATTTTTAAATTTTTCCTTACCAATATTACACAATAAGAATATATTAATCTTGCATTTTATGGCATTAGCCTTAATTTTTATAGACATTGATCAGTTATTGCAGATCATGTCGCTTGTTGGGACACCGGACGATTCTTTATTGGAAAAAATTATGAGTGAAGAGGTATAGATTTTATAAATGAAATTTTATATTTGTGAAATTAAAACTTTAATACTAACTTAATCAATCAGTGTACCCTACCTAACATGCAGATGTTTTTGAATTTGAGTGATTCATAATTGAAATTGAACAGATGATAATTTATTAATTACTTTCTCAAGATGTCATCCCAGACTCATTTGTTCACAAACACAAGAATTTGTAAAAATGTTTATCATAAGATGTGTGTGCATGAATGTGATTATGCTTCCTTCTTTTTTTTTATTTGGATAGTTGAAAGAAATATAAACTATTTAAAGTTTATATCCAGATTGTCATAGTTAGTTATTGTTAGAAAAGATGTACAAATATACAAGGTCTGTTCAAAAAGTATCGGACCTTTTTTTTTCCGCGTAAACCAATGATGCACGACAGGCCTCCTTCAGTGGAGTTGTGGAGGGGACAGTCATGCACAACCCTGAATTTTTTCCTGCCTGCAGGAAGCGTCAGTCGTTGGCAATCGGCCTATGAGTGAGGTCATGTAGTGCGCTCTCGTCGGATTTCACTAAGCTGGAAAATGACTGAACAACGTGANAATTTGAGTGATTCATAATTGAAATTGAACAGATGATAATTTATTAATTACTTTCTCAAGATGTCATTCCAGACTCATTTGTTCACAAACACAAGAATTTGTAAAAATGTTTATCATAAGATGTGTGTGCATGAATGTGATTGTGCTTCCTTCTTTTTTTTTTATTTGGATAGTTGAAAGAAATATAAACTATTTAAAGTTTATATCCAGATTGTCATAGTTATTGTTAGAAAAGATGTACAAATATAAACTGTAATGTACAAAGCCAAACTCTATATAGTAACGTAAGTTGCTGTAATTGCTGAAAATTTGTTCATATTTATAAAGTGGTATTCACTTTTTGTGTAATATAACAAATGTTACTTCTGTATAATAGATTTTTTTCCATCACTTTACACAAAATGTTAAGCTATTATTTACAAGATATTAGAGAGGTTGCGGCCGATGTTTTTAACGTGAAAACGTGTACGTCGGACATTCAGCGCTGCTTTCCTGAAGGCCTAGAAGTTTGGCAATTGTGTTTGGAATGTCAAGCGTGATTCCACTGACTATCCAAACACCATTGTCAAACTTCTAGGCTTATAGGAAAGCGGCGCTGAACGTCCGACATACACGTTTTTGCATTGAAAACGTCAGCCGCAACCTCTCTATTACTTCTAAAGCTTCTTGATAACTTTTCATCTAGTTGATTTAAAGTTTTTGCCGATTTAGTATGTGGAGATATTACTTCAGTAAAAGTTCCAGTTACCAGATTTTTCACAAATGTAAATTGTCAGATAGCTCTACAAATACATCTGAAAAGATAATATTAGCTAGGAAAATTCATTTACATTATTTACAATTCACTATATTAAGAAATTCTAAATGGATACTTCAATTAGCAAAAAATATATTTTAACAATATTGCCCATATAACAGGAAAAAATTAGGATGATTTATTAATTAAAAATATTTTGTGCTGAACTCTTTCAAATATCTGAATTAAACTTAGTTAGTAACAATTATTACCAAAATGTCAGCTGCAATATAGTGGACGTTCAAAAAGTTAATGTGCAGTGGAAGAGGTTTAAGTGAAGTTTTACATGTAATAATTCTGTTTCCCATATGACCCCAAAGCCTGTGAGAATGAAATCTGGAGATAGTGGGCCAGATTTCAAGGGATATCATCCAGAAACCAGAACATCTATGAACAAAGAGTAATGCCATCTACCATAAAGTGGAAATGAGGGAAGTATGACTTTTGGTCTCATATCCAATGTCATAGTTATTAATATAACTTTAATATCATTACAAATTTCTCATTGCATGGTAACTTTTCTGACACCTTGTAGGTTGATGTGCATGGAGTTCAACTATTTATTCATATTAATGTATACTTGAATGATGAAAAATTATTCATTCTATTAAAAATCTGATACCTAATTTATTATTAAAAACATATACAAATAAAATAAATTAAGAATGTTTTTGTGCAACTCGTACTTATGGAGTGTACTACTGTTTCGATTAAGATAAAAGCAATGGTAAAAGCTGAACAAAGTTTAATTATAAGAATTAATTACGACGATCAGGCCACCATCTTTTCTCTTCTACTTCTATAAAACTACTAATGCCTCTCTCTTTTTTTCTTGCCCCCTGGCAGGATTTTCTCTTAAGAACTTCTTAAGATTATTAATTTTTATAATAAAGCTGTAATATTACTCAAACTTTAATTTGTGTATGACATCTAAAACTTACATTTTAAAGTGAGTAGTTCTTTTGCTGGTTTATTGGTTCTGTGATATAATAGAACTTTTATTATTACATTTTAAATTTATTTTTTTAGTATTTAAGTAAGAAAATTACATTTTATTGTAAAATTCTCACTTGGTATTGTTAAACTTTAGTCATAAAGCTCTTTCAGATGTAAATTTAAAAATACACAGCTCACGTGTTTTAGTGAAATTTACCAATGTAAAAAAGCATAGAATTTTTAGCTATTAATATTTCTGTAGTTGTTAGTATTTTTTTATTTTTTTTAATTGCTAATAATGCTTAAGTTTTCTCCAATTAGCCAATTAACATTATAGAAGAAAGTAATGCATATTAACCTTAACAAAAATTAGATATTGATCAACTAATGAGAATCATGATATTATGTGGAACGCCAGATGACGAATTTTTAAATAAAATTACCAGCGAAGAGGTAGGTAAAAATGTATAATAAACCTAGTTGTTGTTTTGAAATGCTTTGGAGCAATAATAATTTAACATTTAATCTGTTGTATTGGTATTCAGTTTACTTAATATTGCATTTCTAGCACTTAAGTATGTTTTAGCTTATTAACACTTGTAAGAAATTATCAATGCTCATGCTTTTAAAACTTAATTTCATTTTGTTTTATGCTTAAAATAGTTTATTAAAATCACTACTAAATTATTAATACTTACTCCCAATTATAGATTTATTTATCCCTGAATATCAATATGTATTTATGTGTAACCGTCTTTATTTCATTGTTTTCCTTGTACATAATCCATTATTGAAACCATTCATTTGGTCTTGAAGATACTCTATCAAAACTTTTGAGACATGATACACCTCGAGGAATGTGGGTTTATATACATACGTATATGCTTCTCGTGGTGGTTTCCTGCGGTATGCTACTTACACTTAATTCCTTTTACATTGCTTCATTGCAACATAAAAGCAAATTAATACAGACTATCTTATCAGTGGTGTGATTGATCCACATGCATACTAGCCAACACTTTCATTGGCTAATAAGCCCATTATTCTGCATGTAATATAGACCACAAGACAATCCTTTTTGTTTTTTAATATTAGACTAATTTCAATCAATTAATGAAATATATAGGACTATCTAATACTCTATCTGCGAAATTTAATACTTAATTACAACTGAATGGGAAGATTTACAAATTGGACATTGTTTGTTTAAATAAGTATTTGAATCTATTTTCAGTACAGTAATACTGTGGGGAGTGAAAATGTCTATGCAAATATCTTTTAAAAGTACATTAAAAAATTTCAGATATATTTACATTAGCAGTGTTAATTGATCTGTTGGAAAGAGTACTTAAATTTTGAATGTGTTCTGGTAAACATAGGTTAAAAATTGGGATCTAACTACACCACAACTACAAGAATACACCTTTTTTTGTACAAGGTTCATTGCAAAAATATAAGGCCATCCTCATTTTTTTTGGAATAATATTTTATTACTCTTAAATAAACAATTAGTGACAGGAATAAATGTAGATATAAAAAACTACTTATTCTACCTCAATCGAAAAGAAAAGAATAAAAATATAAATTTTTTTTATTCAAATAATCAAAAATATAAGGAGAGTGACTTTTAATAGCCAATGAAACTAACATTTTTTAAAATAATCTTGCAAATTCTATCTTTGATAGAGTTAACAAGATTTTGCAGCATATTTAAATCAATTTTTTCCATATAATTACAATTGCAGCTTTGAGTTATTTAATATTGTAGTATTGTTTTTCCTCCTACATACAAATCTAAGAACACTTTAAAACCATAATCCAGTTAAAAGAACAAAAACATTTATTAAAAACAAACATTTTCAACCTTTGTAAATGCCATTTTCAGGTTCTACTATTAGAATGAAAAATCAAACAACAAGATCTGTTTTAAAATGTTTGTCGCGTAAGAAGTTTGCATGCGCATGAATGTAGTAATATATTGTAAATTAAAACAAAAACAGAAGAAAAAACATATACATATACAAACAGAAAAAAATTTAAATAACTATAGATAACAAAAAAAAATCATAAAAAACAATAAATATACCAAGACTGAAGTGCTTATAAAATTCAACACTGTTGCTAAATGCATTCAAATACTGCCCTCCAGGCATGCGACATAGGAGCCATGTCCCTGCTATTGATAGTTGTCCCTCTAGAGATAGCACTATATATTGATATCTCAATAATCTTAAGATATTTTAGATGTGATGGTAATGTGTTTTGATGTAGAAGGCGAGTGCTATCAAAATGGACATCTACGTTGTCGTTTGATGCATAGGCGGTGAGGCTGCAATCCTTGTTCTTTTAATAATTGAGTTCTGCTCCCTGAGCCTTGTCTTGAGGGATCTAAAGGTAGTTCCTATGTACTCATATTCTTGATCAAACCTATGGTCGTATAAAGGAATTTTGTATACTCCTGGCAGAGCCTGTTCATTAGGAGGGCCCTTGTTGTTCCTAAGTAATGAAAAGACTGTCAGGGATCTCTTGTACAGAATTTGGAAATCAGATTGCTGTCCTGTCTCCTTGAAGATACCACTTAATCACTGGTTATATTGATAGATCGAAAGGGCGTGGTGTCCTTGTTGCTTGTTTCTGCTTTTTTTTTATGTCATGTTACTTTTCTTCTGTTTTCATTTTTAATTTACAGTATATTATGATCCTGCGCATGCAAACTTCTTACGCAACAAACATTTTAAAATCTTGTTCAGTTTTTCATTCTACCAGTAGAACTTGAGGGTGGCCTTTACAAAGGTTGAAAAAGTTTGATTTTTAATAAATGTTTTTGTTCTTTTAGCTGTATTATGGTTTTGAAGCATAAACACTGTCTTAAACTAGATGTATGCAATATAAGAATATATTGCATACATCTAGTTTAAGACAGTGTTTATGCATACAAATCTCAAGCTATTAGACTTCATAGATATTTTATGGGGTTCAAATCATGGGAATAGGGAGGACAATCCATGACATTAATACCATTATCCAGTAACCACTGATAATGCACCGATCCACAGTTCAAACCTCACGTATCTTGTTGCAGTTGCCAGAATGGACCACCAGTTTTTTTCCAAATGACAAGATATATATCCAAGAGGTTTGATATTCAATTTCCTTCAATTAGCCATTTGTGAATGCTAAATAGATTTTTCCAGACCGTCCAAAACTTGTCCAGATCATGACTGATCCCTCCTTGCCGACACTTTGCAAACAAAAACTCATCCTAATAAAATTGCCAACCATTGAAACCACCCAAATTGAACTTTTTCTTATTGGCACAAATAAATTTACACTGTTTTGAAGTTTGTGACATCTTATCTTTGGTCCATATCAGTTTCTTGTTGATGTTGGTGTTTTAGATATGATGCTGCTTTTCTGTTTTTATACTCTAGATGTTTTGTTACCATCCAGAAAAGTGTGGATTTGTGAATGTTAACAGTTTTTTGTGCTGTTTCACACAATGAGGTTCCTGTTGTTATTTCTCAGATGATTGCTGATTTCTGCTTCCTTGTCAACTTGGAAGACCATCCTGTTTGTTTCTTGTTTCCATATTGCACACTAAGTTTAATTAATATAGTTGGCTATGCTACATCGAGATCTCTTCAGCTACTTTGCAATAGCTCTAGCAGAACTTCCAGCCTGATGGAGTGCCTTGACTTGAACACACTCAAAGGCAGTTTAGTTCTTAACTCTACCAATTGTTAAACTTGATTATCAGAACAATTAATGCTGTTATAAATTCAGTTATGCCTGTATTTGCAATTACAAAGTGTTGCCAACTCTCTATAATTATTAAAATGTAGGTATAAATTTTTTTTGATAAATCACTGAGAAATGCAACTGGCCTTATATTTTTGCAACATCATTATTTTTCATTTTTAGTTTTAATAGAATAAGTAATTCTTTTACATTTACATTATTCCCATCACTATTTTTTTGTTTAATTGTGATAAAAATTAGAGTCACCTTATATTTTTGCATTACACCTTATATAATTCATGTGAGGTTTATTGGCTGGACAGCTATAAAAATCATTTGGGCAGGGCACTGAGGGAAAAAGGCCCAGGAATGCATGGATGCATGTCCAGTGTTTTATGGAATTTTGGATAGTTTTTGACCTATACTTCAATCCTGTCCCAAAATTTGACTTCACACTTTGTATGTACAGTGGCCAGTAGGTTAAACATACCTAAACCTAAAAACTTTGTGCTTTGAAGAAAAGCTGTCAGAATAACAAAGATTTCACACTCGATAGACGACTC
Organism: Centruroides sculpturatus; assembly: GCF_000671375.1. Classification (NCBI taxonomy): domain Eukaryota; kingdom Metazoa; phylum Arthropoda; class Arachnida; order Scorpiones; family Buthidae; genus Centruroides; species Centruroides sculpturatus. The sequence goes on from NW_019384855.1 coordinate 187,676, forward strand.
AGGTGCCATCAAAGACTTTGGATCAGACCAATATCTCCAGGATAAAATAAAACTCTGAAAAGAAGTCCGGGGATTCAGATCCAGACAACAGGAAGACCACTCGGTTCCCTTCGTGGAGTTTTTACCTTGTAACATATAGATTATTGAAATCAAAAGAAATTGTATCAAACACATAATATAAATGGCTTTCACATGTTTCTTTGAATATTTAAATAATTATCATTTGGCTGTAATAAAGTATTAGTGGCCAATATCTTCATAGATGTTAACAGTTAAGTTTTGTTATACTAAACAAACCCAAAATTTAAAAAAATCTGGTTTAGCATAAATTTTTTGTGTGTATTCCTTTGAATATTTGTGGATGTAAATAACTGCACTTTTTATTTAACAATACCTTATCATTATTACAATTTTTTTTTTAATTCTTAAACAAACATTAAAATATTTTTAAAATTTAAATGAAACTATTTCTTTCAGGCAAGAAATTACATAAGGTCTTTACCAGTAATTCAAAAGAAGGATTTCAAGGAAGTTTTTAAAGGTGCAAATGCAGATGGTATGTTTAACATTTGATAAATTTGTTACAATGACAATTAAGTTTATGCAAAGTAAATTTATTTATAATATGTGAAAGAGTTATATGGCAAATCTTTTTACCCAAATTAATGCTTTTGGCTGCATTACACATTACCAAGTATACATATAAAACAATTTTTATTATACTTTTTTCAGCAATTGATCTCTTGGAAAAGATGCTGGAGTTGGATGCTGACAGAAGGCCGACTGCAACGGAAGCTCTGGCGCACGCATACTTGGTACAGTATGCTGACCCCAATGACGAACCGGTAGCAGAACCTTATGACCAGTCGTTTGAAGACCGAGATCTTTCGGTTGCCGAATGGAAACGTGAGTGGAAATTAAAACTTGCTCGTACTTAGTGTATTGCAAATTTATTGTTGTCTTTCATGTACTGTACAATAGAATGCAAATGAAGAGTTAGATGTAACAAGAAATCACATTGTTGTTACATATAACTCTTATGTAAACCAAGATTTTATATTTCCCATATAATAGTTAATTTCAGTTTAGCTTCAATTGCTTTGTGTAAATTGAGGTTAGGTGCATTTATGCTTCTCTGAAAATATATTTAATTAACCAGCACTTTAAATTTTAACAAATTTGTTTATTATTGTTGTTGTTGTTGTTGTTGTTACAGTAAATTTCATGGGAAAAAAGAACGTTTTAAATCTAAATTTGTATTTTAACAATTGATTTATGGTATTTTGTGAATTTGTTAAGCTATCATTCACATGCATAGTTTGCCAAATGGTTACAAAATAAGCTTATTACCTTGAATATTTAGATTTTCTATTTAGTTTGGGCTTCTGTGATTTATTGCAAGTTGTACTGATTAAAATATCATTCTTTGTTCTTTCACTGGTGTTAGTTGAAGCGGTGAATATAGAGTGCACCTATGATAGGTGGAATTGCGCCAGTCATACAGACTTAATATATCTACTCTTGAATTTGAAAAATCATTCAGCTGAATTAAGGTTGTGAACTTGTTCAACTAGAAGCAAATCAAATCTTTTATTCTTAATTCTGTTCATATCTGTTAGTATCTTGAATGATGGGATAAAAATTTATATAAGGAGAAAAATGAATGTTTTTGGTGTAAACTTGAAAAGTTCTATTTTGGTCCACAGTTGAATGTATTTTTCATTTTAATATTGTGGAAAAGTGGTGTTTGTGTGGAAGATACTGACGTTTTGAGATGTACTTGCATTTTGGCTAGTTTTATTCTTCCTGTTTGTGATCAGCTCTAGTCACAAACACTGGCTGCTGATTTTTCATTACATTGAAAATTTAAATGCAGATTTTTTAATATAAGCATTATTGATATTTGACAATATTTTGTCATTCATTAATATTCTTTTTATTTTGTTTTTGTTAGACAAGAAATCTTTTGTAGATCATATTTTATTTTTTCAAAGCTGTATAATTTGACAGTTTTAATCATTTCCCTTCCTTCTGCATTTGTCTGGATGTTTTTTCTACAAATTCTTAAATTGAAGAGTTAATTTATTATTAGCTTTGTTCTCCTTCTCATAAATACATGGAATATAAATATGAAAAATAAATTAGTAATTAATTATTTGTGTATTTACTGTATTTTTGTTGATAAGTCAAAAACTAACTTTAATTTTTTCCTTTTTTTCAAGAACTCGTGTACGAAGAAGTCATGACATTTCGTCCGCGGGACGAAGCGTAGTTCACTCCACCGGACATCAAAAGAATCGGACTCTGCGATCATCTATTCCGTCTCATTGTTATATATCGCAACATTACGTTTAGAATCCGTGACTATCGGTTCGTCAGCATTTCGCCAATTTATAATTTCAGCATTTCAACAATTAAGGTACGTTTTCGTTCCGGCCAAGAAGGAAATTTGCGATTTTGAATTGTTGAAATATTTAATTTGTGAGAAAAAATTTCATCCTTTGTAAATGCATGTAGAAATGTTATAATTAGGAATCATCATTTATTATCCGTTGTCCGAAAATCAATAGTTTTTAGCACAGATGTTAATTTGCACAAACCAATGATTTGTATATACTTTCATATACTCTTCAATTTTTATGCAATAATGATTAGAAATGCCAAATCCGATACAAAAGCCTAAACAGTTGTCGTTAAATTGTTGTTACCGTTTGGAAGGAAATTGCGGTAAATATGATACATTCACATAAATATAGAAACAGATAAAATTGACTCACTGGTGATATTAGTTTTATTATTTGGGACTAATTTTTTCGATTTAGAATTTTCCGATACTCTTGTAGATTAGATATGAAAATATTTTAATGGAAAACAAAGGTGCACAAATTTATTTTGCCATGTTTCTCAAAGTAGTTGAATATTTGTAAAGCATAGCATTTTCAAACAAACAGCATAATGTTGATTTTGAAGAACTTTTTAATTGATTCTATTGTTATGAGAAAAGAAGAGACTATTTTTCTACGAGCTTTGTTTCTCTCTCTCTCTCTCTTCTAAATGAGACTAAATTGTCTTTGGTCTCCACAATGCAATTTTATTATTTTTATTATGTCTCGTTTAGCGTATTTTGCCATTTAAAATGTTTACAAAATTATAAAAACTCAACAAGGATGTTTTTATCGTAGAAGTCCAATGTAAAGCCAACGACCGAGAGTTTTTAGCCAATTTGCCGTCGCAAAAGAATTGTTTAATAAGAAATTCAAATTTTCTAGATTTGTCGGATGCAATTTGTTAAGTTTGTAATCGAAGCGTGGACCTTCCGTAAGAGATTGTTAATGTAATTTTTGAAGATTCTCTAAGAGCAAACTTTTTGATCTCATTTGCTTAAAGCAACTCTGTAGTTGTTGAATGAAAAAATAGTATTAAACTTGATCATTTTCAATTCTTTGTTTTGGCTTTCTTTATTAACTTTAATAATTTAAACAAAGATAGACCAACAAATGGTATGTCCAGTTCCTAAGTATTTTAATAAAAAAATATACACTTCATGCAGAAATTATAGTCCCATTCACTTCTAAATACATTATTTCCAATGTATTAGGCAATTGGTAGGACTTTTACTGTTGAAAGCTCATATAAAATTCTCCTCTTTGAATAGTGCATAACTCCGTTAGTGATTTTTCTTTCAATAGCCACAGTTAACTTAAAATACTACTGAATAGTTGACATTTTGTTTTTGAGAACAGTCTGCTAGACTGTCCTACATCACATCTTGCATACTTGCTAGTGCAAGATCTGGTGAGTACACAAGTTGTGGGATGAATGTCCAATGAAACATCTATTTCTTCCTCCATGCTACTTGTAGAAATTTTTTCACCTAGTTACTAATTAGTGCTGCAGAAACCAAAAATTCTCAAACATTGGTTTAGAGAATTCGGTTTTGTTTCCTGTTCGGAACCAGGTTTTGATTTTCGTAAAATCTGTTTACCAAAAACCAGTTTGAAGACATTGCTTACTGAAAACTTACCAGACAACTTGTACAGATTTCCCTATAAATCTTAAAAGACACCAAAATTAATACAGATAAAACCAAAGCTAATATGCCTTGTTGTACATTTGGTAGCAATTGCTGGAATCATACTTGCACTTGTGTTAACTTTTACAAAAATGTGCAAGATATTTTCTCTAATGCAAAACTACCAACCTTCACTCTCTTTGCGGATAATAGAAAATTTTGAAACTGCAGGATGCCGTTAGTATTATTTGATTAACAGAGATCATTGATGCCATCTAATATCCCTGTACCACCTCATCTTGACACTGTTTTGCGATCCAATTCAGAATAACACAATTTTTAATAATATTTACTGTACATTTACAGAAATTTTTTGATAAAACAGTTGTGTGGCAAGAAAATGATTATTTCCAGTTATAGGTCTACCTCGAATTTAAAATGTTACACACATATTAGACACATTAAAAGGCAACAAAAGTAAACATCCTAAAGCAGGGGTGGCCAACATGTGACGCATGCGCCAAACTTGGCGCATTGGACGATTACAAGTGGCGCTTTAGTTGTTTCTGAGCAACATTGCCAGATTCGGCTTCATTGCATACACAGTTCGGTGCAATCGAACTGTTGACCTTTTTTTTTTTTCTTTTCTTTTCTTTTCTTGCACGTTACACTATGCATTCGTTACACCACTGATGTCATATAGAACTACTTTATACGGGTAGTGTAACTACCCGTGTAAGATAGTTCTCTTATGAATTATAGATTATAAATTGAAATACCTAGTTAATGGGTGGCCGAAATTTTTCTCCACCCTGGGCTGCTAACACTCACGGTACGCCACTGCGCATGTGAACTCGTCTATCAAAAAATTGGCGCATGGTATGCAAAAGGTCGGCCACCCCTGGGCTAGAGTGTTGTTAAATTTATTATTATAAGTATCATACTGTACTTATGCTCTGCTCTCCTTTATGTTAACAATCTGTTGAGCCTATGTATGCTAACTTCCCTGTTGATATTAAAACTATTTTCCTGTAGTGGTACCAAGTATACCCCAGGTTTTCTGGTTTTGTTGCATTTATCTTGGCATTGGTAAGAAGTTTATATATTGATTAGTTACGTTTGTATGTTAAATCTGCCTTGACCTTCTTGGCTATAATTTTATAAGTTTGGCTCAATCTAGGGCCTAGATTGAGCCAAACTTATAAAATTATAACTTAGTAACCATAGAAACTTATAAAATCATAGTCAATCACTATGCGTTTTCTTTGTTGTTTTGGAGATCTTGTATATAAAGATTGCAGGTTAGGTTTATGGTACACCTTTGTAACTCTACAACTGTATAGGATGGCCTATTTCCTTGACCTCCAAATACATTTGATTGATGTTATTTCAGTTTATCTGTCAGTGCCATATTTCGAGGCAATAATGTTTCCAAATGTGCTACTACTAAGCAGAAGTTTATCTAGGTAGTAAATTTTAGAAATACAAGAAGCTCTACTCCTAATAACAAAATAATTATTTTTGTTTTAATAACTAATTTATCTTCAAAAACAAGGAGTACCAATGGGCTCTCCACTATTAGTAATACTTGCAGCGTTGATCATGAGAAATATTGAATTTAGNCAGACGATAATAAACTCAACTTACTAGCCTAAAATCTCCGTAGCGTGTTGCCAGGCGGCAGAAAGCATATATATAATTAAAATAAAATTACAATAAATTAAGTTAATATATAATTATAAATACAGTACCTAATTTATATATAATTAATATATAATTATATGTACAGTACCTAATTTATATATAATACTAAACAGACGATAGCAAACTCAATTTAGCCGCTCCGTAGCGTGGCGCAGAGTCGGATGTAAGTAGTTCGGCTGCTCATCCACTATTGGTCCAGACTCTATTAATCTTCTCGCGAAACGATGTTATAGGAGGTACGTTATACGTAAGTTTCTACACTTTTTTCGCTACGTTATAGGAATTGTCGTTATAGGAACTTACGTTATAGGGGGGTCGACTGTATCATGTTGGGTAACTAACAAATGTAGTCCTAGTAGTGACGTCCATCTTGTTTTTTACATACATTCACTAGTAGTAAATCAAATGCCACTCTTACACATTTGTGCCAGGTATTCCTGGCTCGAATCCTGTTACCATTTGGCCACTTGCAAAGCTATTTCAAAGAATCTTCATTTAAGAGCTTCTGTCACGACAGTAATAAATATTTAGTCAACAATTGAGTAGTCTAGTTGCAAAATGTACCACGAGACTTGATCCCATTTGAGTTGAGTGTTTTGGAATCTGTCGAGATCTGTACAGTGTTCCATGGATCCGGTTTCAAACCACCATCACTTTCTAATGTCATTTACAGGAAACTGAAAAACTGGCCTCGATTGTTACCACACTTTAATTAATATTAAACTAAAATTTTTTTATAGTTGCAAAACATACGACGTAGAAAAGTAATCATAAATACTATTTAATGCAGTATTCTGTACTTAAAATTGAAGTACAGTACGTTATTCTGCAGATGAAATTGCAAAGTCCAAAGTGGCGTAAATCTTGCTACCAAAACAGCACAAGATAAGCTTACTGAAGAATGTATGGGATTAATATTTTATCAATTGTACCATACTATGTCTGTACCGGTATTGGTATCAGTTCAAACCAATTTCAACTTGCGTGGTTTATGGGATCTTAAAAATGCCAGAGGAGAAAACCGGGTACATTCTGCAACTAGGCTACTCGCTTGCCCGAAAAATACTGTATAAATGGTACGAAACTGATTTTAAAAGTGGTATTTTACGTTACTAGATCGACACAGATTACTTAGTCGATCATAAAGGATGAATACATTTTGAATCAAACTGATCCAAGATTACTCCGCTCGTTCAAATCACGTTTACATACGAACTACGGCGATCTGATCAATTATCCGCATGCACAAACACTAGGATCAATCCGAGCGGAGGATATGATCGGATCGGATAAAAAAGACTAAAGATGGCGATCTCCACGGCTAAAGTCAAGCTTATACTTGGCGACAAAGAAATATGTTTAACTGTCGACAATGAAAAGTATTTAAAACTTAATAATGGTGTTTTTACTTAGCATTTATAAATCATCCCATAGAGACGAAAGAATAAGTATTAAGACAATTTTTGCGAGACTGTACGGAGTGCACTCTTCCATTTTGTGAGCAATTTTATTCACTGAGTAAATGCGATTCGATCCTACTAGTATATATTCCGCCAACTAAAACACGTGATGGAAGGGATCTGTTTCACGTGACAACGACTGATCGGATCTTGCAGATCGATCCACCTGAACCAACAGTATATACACCCGAAGTACTCGATGTCGATGACGTTTCAAGAGTCTACGTCGCGGAGAAAATGGCAAACTTCCCGCGTTGAGTCGGTCAAGAAAAAACATTTGAGGTAAGAATACGCTAGCAACGTTTACAGCTTCGATTTTAGAAATGCAATTTTGTTGTAAACGGGCACAAAAACGATATTAAATTTTCCGTTATCGAGCCGTGTTTTGAGACTTGTTCGTAGCTATTACAAATACAGTCGACCCCCCATAACACTGTTGATTATTCCGTTTTATATGAATTCCATGTTGTACGAGTCACTTAGATTTTACAAATACGTGTGCCGGGCTGTGAACGGCTCACGTATTTGTAAAATCTAAGTGACTCGTACAGTACATGGAATTCATATAAAGGGGAATAATCAACAGTGTTATAGGGGGGTCGACTGTACTATCGCGGAAGTAACTATGAACAAACTAGTCCCATAACATTAAGTCTACCACCCTATATTGATAATTTTATTGGTTCTGACCCGCCTGTTGTTTCTGACATTGAAATCTATTCTGATGGCTCTGGCATTAATAATCACATTGGTTGTGCTTTTGTTGCATATTGTAACAATGAAGAAATCTTCTATCAGAAGAGTAGACTAAATGATTCCTGCACGGTTTTTCAGGCTGAAATGCTGGGAGTTCACCTGGCAATTCTCTGGTCTGAACTTTATTGTAACCATAAAATTATTCATATTGTAAGTGACTCTTTTTCTGCTGTAGAACTCATTCATAGCAGAAAATTGCACCCTATTGCAACAGACATACGTACTCTCATTTTCAATTCCAATAACATGTACAGTATTGCTTGGGTACGTGGTCACCATGGGATAGCTGGTAACGAAAGAGCTGATCAACTTGCAAAAGAAGCTGCGACTGATACACAGATATTATATATAACAAGATCAGTCATAGAACGACTAAAAAATTACTATATGACGACCTCATATATCGTTGGCAGCATACTTGGGGCCAAAAACATAATGTCGTAACCTACAAATTTATACCCTGCATTACAGATTACCTCAAGAAGCGTAAATGGACCTTTCTCAGTCCACATATTACTCAATTTCTTACCGGTCATGGTAAGTTTTCTAGCTACTTACAAAGGTTCACTGGTAAACAAACTTCTTTCTGTTTCATCTGTAATCAGCCTGATGGTGTCGATCATTATCTTTTCGAATGTATCTCATTGGAAGCTGAACGCTTGGCCTTAGAATTTACTGTTAAAAGTTACAACTTAAACTGGCCATGTAAGCATGAAGAGCTGTTAATAAATAAAGAGATCTTCAAATCATTTTACAGACTAGTCAAACAGCATGCTATTATTGCACCAACTGCTACCAGAGAATAGCTTACTACTGTTTCTTCTGAACTTCACACCATCCAACCTGATAAATCTGATAGAATCAATGAAAATTTCGATAAACTGACACCTGATTATTTTTGTTCTTGCTTTAATCAATTACTACATAAGTTACCATGAATCAATCTACACATGAAATACTTTTGACCTCGTCTAATTCTTGTTCTGCAAGTGCATTTTGTGTTCGGTAAGTACTCCTGTACTCTAGGTGTCTTGGAGATCCCTATGGACAAGTTTACTCTGAGGAGTATTTGTGATTCCTGACAGACTAATTTCAAGAGAATACGGAGTTATTCCTGGCGGTTCTGAGCAAGACTTGTTCTGCAAAACTCCTTCTACAAGTACTCAAGGTGTCTTGGAGGCCCTTATGGACAAGTTTACTCCAAGGAGTTTTGTGGTTCCTCCATAACGGACTTATTTCAAGAAAATAAGGAGTTACTCCCGGTGTTTTCTCTGCACACTTTTCCTCTATATTATTCCATTGAACTCTCTCTTAGCTTTAATTTTAGTTAATAAGTTTATTTTTCTTATGTTAGTTATTAAGTTCTAAATACTTTATCTGCAATATTTTCTACATATGATAACTCTGTATACATCGCTATTCTGTAATAATATTTCATTGTTATTCTGTATTAATGTTGTTAATGTATTAATTATTCTCTCTGTAATATTTTGTATTTAACTGACAGTTTTGTATACACTGTTAATATGTACTATTGTAAATGTATATAATTTTTCTCAGCTGTGCTCTTGCGGTGCTGAGTATGTGCCTCGAGCACCTAATAAAAACGATTGATTGATTGATTGATTGTAATATCGCGGAATCATATACAGCACCACCTACAACAATAACGAATTCTCAAAATAACAAACATAAATGAGAAAGAAGGTAAGTAATTAAGATATGTAAATAATTAGTGAGAAATAGACTATAAGTTACAAACTCTCACGGTAGTATGTTATATGCTGTATTGTATTTTAAATATGTTTGTGGAAACTCGCCGCCATTTTGAAACTTTCTGGTTACATAAAGTGAAAATAATACTATATGATGGTTGCTCTTCTCGTGAGGTACGCATCATAAGAACGTCACCACAACGTATTTGCTGTACGAAAGAATCGATCGTAAAATGGTGTATCAGTAGCTCCGTGTACATAGTTTGCATCGAGCACGTTACTAATTCAATATTTGTTCGAGAGTTGGCGTAACGGGAAAATTATCAATAAAAAACGAAGGCGTATAGGTGGGGAGTGCTTGCGGTGCCACCCCGCGCCATAAGCACCCCAGTCATACCAAAGCAATCAGTTTTGTTACTTTAAAAATACAGGGTGGTTTCAAAATATGAGGACGAACTTCTAGTAGTGATTCCTGTCAAGACAAGAACGTACTGTACGTGTGGAAATACGTAGCTAACACACACTAAAGGATTTATTACACTGCAGAAAATTATAGAACAATATGGCGCACCCGTCTGGTCAGTCACAGCAGATGCTCGAAGTATCCCCAGTGGGTCTCTATACAAAATTTATAGACTGAAAGCACTCTTTCAAATGTTACGGCTTGTATCCGAACAGTGGTATAGGCAGGGCCCGCTCTAGGGGCGGGACATTTGTCATTTGTTTGGGGCGCCATTTTGGCTGTAAGTTTGAGAAAAATATTGATGCGTTAAATACCCAATTAATAGAAAATTTCACGTATTGATTTTTTCGTTCTCTAAAAATTTACAGTGCGTATCGTATTTATATTGTTTATGTCTAAAAGCTAAAAATATTTACACTATTATTGAAAAATTAATGCAGAATTTGTAAAGGACGATGCTCGAACTTGTTTGAACACGCATATATCTCTCTGAACAGAATAGCATTAGCGCGCGAGTAGAGCGCCATTTCAGCTTGTGTTTGAACACGCATAGACTCGCTTATACTTACCTCTTATTAAATAAAATGAATATTTAATTTATCCAAAAACGCTGTCTATTAAATTAATAAAATACTGTATTAAATTTGAATGTATTTGTTTCTTGTTTTGGCAGGAATTGCCACCCGAAATTTATTCCCTATTTTGATACTACTACACGTGTCCGGATTCTCCAGATACGCCACTGATATTGTCAAGGATACGAGAAGTCATTTGAATGGGGTTTTTAGTACTGGCACTCGTCAGCAAAGAATACGTAACTGAGGGATCTATAAGACGCATTCTCTTATGAAGTGTTGGAGGTAAGTGCTCAATTAAATATGTATAAGTTTTGAACTCACTCAATGGCGACATATCCGTTTCCTAACTTAATTTGTACAATACGGGTATTTTAGGGTAATGTAGGGTACCATGCAGTAGAGTGAGGAGGAATTGAACGGGTACAGAATAAAGTTATATACAATATACTGATCAAACTCCCATTTAATCAAATTCTTCCCATTTAGGGAAAAATAAATTTAACGGCGCGCACCCTGGGCCACGACTTCCGAAGGGCCCCGCAAAATCCCAACATTACACTTTTTTCTAATGACACCATGTTTGGTTTCATATGTGCAATTTTAATTACGTGCAAGTTTACAATAGGTAGTAAAATTTGAATATAATATATATTATATTTAAATTTTATTGAAAATAAAACAAATAAAAATATATTATAATATTATTAATTTAAAAATATAGTTAACGTGTTTTTATTTCCCCCGTCTTTCTATTTTTAAAAGGAACCCAATAATTTCTTTTGCGTCGGGGGGGGGCCTCAACCGACTTTAATCCTCCTCTGTCAAATATTCGAATTTTTCTCTAAGAAGTTTTCCATCGAAGGGAATATTTTGATAAAATTAATAAAATATTTCAAATATTCAATGGATATTCTGGTCTTTGTTGTACAGTACGTTGTACACACTTCCCTATCCGAGACACTTTGCAAACAGCTAGAAAGTCGTGGCTTTAGTAATGGATTCGTGGATTCTTTTTTTCAGCGGGTTTCAAATAGCAGATGTATTTGTTACATTTTAAAATTTCAAACATAAACAATAAAAATAAACGATTTTAAAGGGTTACAGTTTAATTGGTTCGATTTGCGTTTAAAAATGAGACCGTTACTTTAGGCTCGAAACGTGATTTAAAATGTTGAATATCGTCACGCATCGGAGACGTAATTCTATGCAGTGCCAATCTTCAACCTAGTGACAGGATACGTTGAATCTACGGGAGTTATTGTAAATTCGGACGAAAAGTAGACTCAAGACTAACAATTTTATTTTTAGCCAAAATATGGCCACAATGATTTATATACTTATACTTTATATACTTAAAATGAATTGTTAAGGGAATAGAAACAAAAAAGTTTTTTACTGTCGCGCAAGATTGATTTCACGCCCTCAAAAATTCTCTATTAGCTATATTGAAATCCTAAGAATCGTTTGGCTGATTGCGCCCCTTCTGTCAGGCCCCAGCTGTCGTCAGATGGTTACCTTCTGTACTTGTATGTCAGTGTCAGGTTTTCAACGATCAGTCCCGTATACGGGCGTTACACAGTTTTATTTCTGTTTTAGCAATTGTGTGGTGCGATTTATAATCCTTGCTCGCGTTCGAGATCAGAAACTCTGTATAGTTCCGTTTTCCATGTAATACAGTAAATAGGGTGTTATTAAAACCAAGTTTTTACAGAAGAAATGCCAAGAATCATTATTTTATTAGGGGAAAAATTCAAACGTTGTCAGATGATTCTATAACTCAATTTGATTGGTCTGATATAAACGAGAATAGCACTTGGCAGAAATAGGAAATACAATTAGGTATAATACGTACTGTACAGTTGCAGTGCCGTATTACGTTTCTGTACATTTATCCATGTTTTAGATAGATATTTAGAAATATTTGATGCAATTTGAATTATTATAATTTAAAATTCTCAAATGGAGTTATTTTCTGTATAAAATTCGATATAGAAGTTAAAATACTAGTTAAGTTAAAATGGAGTTAATTAAAACACTCAAACCAGAGTCGATAGATATACAATACTGGTCCTTGATGCTCTCCAGTAGAATTAATTTCTCGGAGTGCCGATAGCTGGCGTTAGAGTCGCTCTAAGGCTAGAAGAAGTTTATCTATTTGGACTGGCGTCTAATTACAGAATGATTCCGTAGTTCTCCTTTTTTACCACGAGATGTCGCTACTTCGTGACGTCAAGAAGCTGGACAAAGCATTATTCTGACTGTAGTGTCAGTCAGAATTATGCTTGTCCAGCTTGACAAAAGACAAATTTGATGTTCGACAAACGAACAGTAGCAAATTTTGTTGGTAATAAATTAATTCTGACTGGTGTATTAACACCAGTCAGAATTAATTTATTACCAACAAAATTTTCTACTGTTAGTTAATGAATTAATTCTGACTATAATTGTGCTATCGTCTGGACAGTCCGGGAATTGGCTCGCCGTCCGGTGAACTAGTAATTTTTTCATCCGAGGAAATTCTGCGAAACCTGTTGACCTTTTTTTTTTCTTACTTTTTTTTTTTATTATTTTGCTTGTACGATTCATTCGCGTTCATATGCACCACTAATGTCCAATAGAACTATTTTAAACAGGTCGCTGCATTACCACCGAATTTTTCATTGCTTGTTCTGTGACAAAACTGAATTTTGGTCTTTTAAATTGAAATACCTAAATAAGGGGGACCGAAATTTTCCTCCGCCCCGGGCGGCTGACACCCACTGTACGTTACTGAATTCTGACTGGTGTTAATACACCACAGTCAGAATTAATTTATTACCAATAAAATTTGCTACCGTTCGTTTGTCAAACATCAAATTTGTCTTTTGTCTAATATTCATTGTTTATTATTTTACAATCAACATTTATCTTTGAAATGCTCAACAAAACCAAACTCCATTTTCTCCATCCTTATTTGGTTTTCACGAGATTTTAGAAAACCTAACCCTGGCGAATACCGAGAGTTAAGCCTATCTTGCGTACTTTGAGTAAAGTCTTTTGAATTGGTAGTTTAAATCCATTAACAAATTATCATCGTCAGTAAAATATTAGTGAACTTTTTGTAGCCCGATTTAACAGATCCGCAATGATTTATTCTAACGTTAGCCAAGAAAAAATGCTACAGTATTCACAAGAAAGACGTTTTCTTTATGAAAAAGATTTATTGAAAATTATACATTTGCAACGTTTTCATAAGCACAATCTGTTATCGAATGTTTTCCTTTTGTAAGTACAGTACAGTACATTTCTAAATCGAGCGTAGTCACGATCCCGTGTGCCAGAGCCGCGAATCTGTCAAATACAGTACATGATGTTTTTAATTACTGCTGAGTGAGCTGTTAATATTCACGAAAACAATTATTTTAAAGATATATTAATTAAATACGGCATTTTTAAAATTTCAGAAGAGAATTTACTTACCTTTCATAGTTTTGAATTCCAGCTTCTCAATTACACAGGCAAATCCAAGTACTGTACGGGTACAATACTTTCTCCAAATGTTCGCGTAATCGAAGGAAAGTAGAAAATCCTTCGGAACGCGAAGTCTCGCGACAGAATATCGACTTTTCATCCACCGGGATTTGCTTATGTTCTAAACCTACACGTTTGTTAGTAAGATTTCCTCGAATGAGGAGAAACGCTTATCGCGATAACAACGAGTATTTTCTAATATATCCGACTCAAAATGACACTTCATCATAAGAATGAAATCTGTCATTTTACTGTTACCAATAGCATTGTGATAAGTCTCTGTTATCTTTAATATTATGAGATATTAGTTTCAACAATTTTCGAGACAACAAGCTCTTTTATAATGATAAAAACTGTTATATTGTTACATATTGTGAATGAAAGTTTTGTACGTAATGTTCTGAGTACAGTAGAGCGTCGATTATCCGAAAGTCAATCATCCAAAAGAATTCCAGTCGGCAAATTTAAATTTTCGCTGTGCTGTGGCGCTGCAATCTTTGGCTATGTCTTGGGCTACTCAAATATTTTACGTTTTGATACTAAATTAACTTCTGAAGTATAATTTTTTATTGTTTTTATATTTGTCAATATGGTTCTACGTAGTTTGGTAATTTATATAATACTCTGCACCAGTGGCATGCTGTCCACGGAAGCTGTGGAAGCGCCGCTTCCCTTGCATTTTCTAAAATATAAATACGTATTGTGCGATTATTTTCATATTTTAATGTACTTTGAATTAATTAAAATTAACATTTTATTACAACCGCATTATATATTTAATTACAAATTTCTATACATATGAAAAACAATGATAAAATTGCTATTATATATTCAAATATAAATTCTTGTATGCATATTTCCAATGGAAGCGCTGTATTGTCGAATACAAGATAGCTTCCACGGTGAAAATATTTGAATCATGTAAAGCAGCCAGATTATGGGCATTGTTCTGCATTATTAAAAGTAGAATATGAATAAATCTTAAGTAAGCCATGAATAAATCTTCATGGCTTACTACACCTGTCCTTTATTTGTATAAAATATCACTAACATGTCTTTCTTTCAGTCTCTGTGTCATCACTAATCACTATCATTGTCAATATCTAACAAATACTGTCTGACATTTACCTATTTTATTTGTCAACCTCTAACTCGTCATCCTCTAATCATCTCTAAGTTATTATGTGTCTGTGAATATGTTGTCTAAATAGTTGGAATTTCCTCCTTTTCCTCTGACTGCCTATATTTAAAATCCAAGAACTAAATCTACTGACTTTTAATCCCCCACTCTAAGTTGGCTCAACTTTAATCTCTCTCTGTCTCATTAATAAACACAATATAAATTGTGAATAACATACATCATAGCTCTTTTCTCACTGCAAACTACAATTCTTCTAATATCTTTGTTTATATTAATATGGGCTTAATCTTGATAACCTCCAAAGCCATCCTAAATCTCTTTTTTGTAACACTTTAAAATCTATCTTATCTTAACACGTGGTTTAACATTTCTATACATTTCCATAATTAAGTGTATATAATTCTCATCATTCCTTTTTCTTCCCAATTCAGAGAATTATTGAGAATCCTGAAGACATCCCATATTAATAATGCATATACAGGCTTAACTAAATTTTTTGACTGTGACAGTTACCAGAATAGTAGCATTAGAGATACAGTAGAACCTCGAAAACTCGGCCTAATGTGGACCGAAGGGTGGCCGAGTTTGTGAAAATGTCGGGTTATCGGAAATGGGGTTGAAAAAGGATAAGTATGCGTGTTTCCTCAGAAAATACTGTACTGTACTTGTATGTATTGTTTGCTTGAGAATACAACAGAGAATAAACTGCCCAAATACCCTTAAACAAAGGAAAAGTACATACTGTATGAAGGCCTTTACTATATGAAAATGAAAATTAATGAATACGCTGTGTACAGTAATTTACCTGATAAGACAGACCTCAGAAAAATACTTTATGAGAGCTTTTATACTTTTATAAAGCTGTCTATAATGAAAATTAATTAACTAAGGATTTTTTTGCCCTGCCAGGGTGTGGCCGAGTTATCCGGAGTGCCGGGTTATCGAGAGCTGAGTTTTCGAGGTTCTACTGTATTGGCAGCGCAAGGACCAGTACATATCTATCAACTCTGCTCAAACACTATGAACTTTGAGGAACAAGACGCAACGACTGCTAAAAATTGACAAATAAATTTATTTATTTGTGAATTTGTGAATCCGGAGTGAATTCATTGTGGGCCTAGCCGAACCTATAATGGACTTGCTAATAAAAGGCCCTCTTAGTGCCCATGGGGAAGATGTTTGCCATACAACAAAAAGCAAAAGCCCAATAAAAGGAATAAAATAAAGTAATTTTTGCAAACAGCCTTAAATTTAGTGAATTCAATATAAAGTTTATCTTTGATTTTTACAGCAGCTTTTTGGTAGCGGTAAAAAAAAATTTTGTGGTAACACGAAGAGAATATGGAGAGTACAAACATGTAGTATTTCTAGTATTGAGAGGCGATGTGAAGGTAAATATATTGGGATGGGAATAGATTGTTAAAATATATCCAATCGGAATATTCATCCATTTATAGAAATTAGGCAAACACGTGCAACTTCGGGCAGTCTGTAAATGGAAGGTTAGAAAGTTTGTTAAGAAAAATATAAATTTTAGTGAATTTAGAATGTTATTGAAGGAACAACTTATTCTATCAGAGAAAAACAAGGATCTTTGTCTTCCTGTGTCTAAACTGTAAATTTTAATAAAGAAATCAAAACAAAGAATTAAAAATTATCAATTTTAATAATACTTTTTCATTGGACAATTACAGAGTTGCTTTAAGAAAATGAGATAAAGAAGTTTGCTCTTAGAGAATAGTCAGAAATTACCCTTAACAATCACTTACCGAAGGTCCATGCCTCGAATACAAACTAACAAATTACAGTCTCCAGCTGGTCTGTGTTTTGTGTGTGTGTACACAACATCAGAAATTTTAACATGCATTTACATGTGCATTCATCAAATGTTACCCATATACATAACAGAAGTGACTGCATAATGAACCAAACCCTCTGCCTGTGTATTGAGACCTTCGAATCATCCTGTACAAAATATAGGGGGAATAATTTTTAACATTTATATTCTAATTAGAGAAATCAATGTTGAATAGTAAAACTAAATGTTCTGGATGAGCCAATTTTATCTATGAAATATATATTATTACACTTTTGTTACCTATGTTGACATATGCCGGGTGGCAGCCAAGATAACCTGCCTCTCTCCGTCGATCACATGCACCTTAATATAATGCTTAGTATGTGTTGATCTCTGCGGTCACAAATACTTTATCGTTTATTCACAAATAGGACTATATTCCTCCTCAACTTTAACTTAATTATAATTGTTCCATTTCTTGCTTTGGATTTGGCAGTTATAATTGTTATTTGATATATCTTATTGAATAAAAACTGAAAAGTATGCAAAGGTACGTACAAATAACCACTTACAATTCAACTTTAGCACAACATTATTGATTTTTATACAACTGAAAATAAACCATTTCCTATTTATAATATTTCCATGTGCAAGATGACAGTTTTCTCTCAAATTAATGAATAATTCAATGTCAATTGACATGAAATGACATCCATATCATGTGACAAGTGACTTTAAATTATGGTGACAATTTATATATAGTAATTGTCATCATTTGGTCAATTGATAACAAATGATATCATTATGTCATTTCATCATTTGATACTGCCCATGAACTACTTCAGAAATTAGATCTCTTGACAGAATTTCAAAATCATGCAAAGATAATTTTATTGTGTTTCCTTCTTAGCCCAAACAAAACATACCTTAATTATCGAAATGCCAACAAACTGGTCGGTTAGGTACTCAAGATTGCAATATATAACGATACATAACCACTTTCGATCAGTCTGTGATTCTTCCCTCCTTTGTTTCCGACGAGTCTGTCAAAATCAGCAAGCGTGGATTACAATTCGTTTCGGGGGCGAAATGTCACAACTTCTTCATACACAAGTTCTTGAGAAAAGAAAATAAATTAATATTAGTTAGGAAATAAATAAATGTAGCAAATTTTTGTTAATTAAAAATGACAATTTTGTAAGAATAAAATTCTTTTCTAGAATGAATTTAAAGATGCAGATGTTTACAATTTAATGTATCCAAATGTATTTTATGTAGTTGTATTGTAAACAAATGTTCTCATTCCAAAAACTGTACAAAATTGTAATTTAATAAGTACATTTTTGGATATAAGACTTTGGGTGCGTTTACTTCTGAGTTAGCAGTGCTAATTCTGATAACCGGATGTGACGTCATTAGCACGTGTATTCGTGCTTGCTTGTCCAATTCGAAAGTGAACACTACGCTAACAAGAAATATGGCTGGAAACCGCCATATTTCTTGTTAGCGTATGTGTTTACTTTCGAATTGGACAAGCAAGCACGAATACACGTGCTAATGACGTCACATCCGGTTATCAGAATTAGCACTGCTAACTCAGAAGTAAACGCACCCTTTGTACATCTTACATTCAAAAATTTATTTTTATAGGAAATGCAGGAAAAAAGAAATGATTAAAACATTCATATTATAAAGGAGATTCATCTTTGAAAGAAAGAAAGAAGTCAAAGAGAATTATCAGAGTTGAAGCTACTACTACTTATACTAAAAACTGGAATGGAACATGAGAATAAAAATTTGAATATGAAAGACAATGCTACTGAATGAAGAAAGTACAGTACATATGATTATTGGCTATTTAAAAATTAATGAATGTTGTCATTACTTCTTCATACTTTGTAGTACAGTGGATTTTACGTAATATTTTTTGTAACAGTTTGCTCGCGGATCATACTATCTCTTGTCACAAACATCACAACTTAAAAGTGGATTTTGATTTGTGTTCATCTGCTAGGAATACGAGATTCTGACAAGTGTTCAGATCCTAAGTATGTTCTATTTTGTTTGCAATGTTGATTGTGAGATGACAGTAATGAAGAATTTAAAGAAATTTAATGTGAGAATTTTATAATTTTAAGAACTATGAAACCCTGAGGATGGAGCACAGCTCCAAAAATGCTTGGTTCATATAGTGTAACTGAAACAATGTATTGAAGTATCTATATATAATGGTCATTAATTGAGAGTTGGAATGTAGTAACTGATTGTAGTGGGTACCAAGTTAGAATGAATAGGCTTTTTTAAAAGTGTGAATCACCACTCCCAATTCACTAAATCATTTTGCATATGATGTTACTGTCATTTGGGTAATAATTATTTGATGACTGAAATCATTCCATCAACCTTAACACAACCTGTGTCAGCCTGCCACTCTATGAGACCCATGGTCAAATCCAGGTTGAACTGTGAAAAACTTTAATAGCCCAGTATACATCAAGACCCAGGTTTACAATCATGGTTGACCTGGTTGCAATCAGGCCAAACACATGGTGGGCATGGAAAAAGTGCTCACAAGGCAAAATGAGTTAAGGATTCACAATAAATTATGGAAGTCTGTAATGGATTTGAATTCAGAATTAAAAGGTGACAAATCAAACCTGTTATGCAGTCACTCAGCCGACCTTTTATTGGATCATCCTCAGATAAAGTTCACAAACAACACAAAACGATTGTAATATAGCTAAAATGATGTTATAACATCAGTTTAGCTATATTTCAGTAAACGTTTTAATTTTTAAATTTCCACTTACGTTTCCATTCGGCAACAAAAAGATCTTTGTCTTCAAATGACTGGTCGTAAGGTTCTGCTACTGGTTCGTCGTTTGGATCGGCATATTTTGCAAAGTAAGCATGTGCCAGAGCATCTGTTGCTGTTGGTCTTCTATCTGCATCAAATTCCAACATCTTTTCCAAGATATCAATTGCTAAATATAGAAATGAGAAATTTTACATAGATTTTCATATCTTAATATTAATTATCAGATTCTCTCCTAATACTTCCATTACTATGTAATAATCTCTAAAACATAGTTTTTTCTGATTTCTTCTGTTTTATCTATCGGAACTGAAAGGTCTTGGGTCTGTCCATTCCTCTTATCCCTCCTCAAAATGAAGTCAATGAGGGGACAAGCCCTTAAGAGGATTTCTAAACAAATTGGAGAATTGACTTTTGGATCCTTCGTTATGTTGAAAGTAGAACCAATTGGTATCATCTGCTAGTACTGTGTAAATTATCACTGCCCGATACCTAATTTTCCAGGAAACCAGACCCAGGAAGGTTTTGCAAGTATAAATTATGTTTGTGGGTGCCGATGAATTTAGACTTGAAACACCTTTACAAAGTTTCCTGTTTATTGCTACAAAAAAAAAAAAACTGTTGCTTACATCTGATCTTTCACCTTCTTCAGTATTCGTCCCATGAAGATGGTTTTTGTTGGTCAATAGTTCATAACTTCTTAACAAGTTTGTATGATGCTGGGCCCAAAGTAGATTTGTTGACAAGATAGATATAAGGGGTCATTTAGTTCTTAAAGCATCAATGATACACAGTTTGGGAAGAAGAACAGTTCTTAAAATGAAATGTTGGAGAAGTGTGGGTTTAGAAGAACGGTCGGAAAAGTGCACTATTACCTTGAGATATGAATTTATATAAATTTTAGCCACACACCAAACAATTTAATTGGTCCCTAATCCTTTTCTATTCTCCCAATTGGTCCCTTCTTTGTCTTCAGATAAAACGAGGCCTAATTGGAGTACAAGAAACGTTGAATCTCAATGTTAACCCAGCACCATATCTCAAGCTTGGACAACAGAATGTTTAAACAAACTGAAACATTTGCTCATATTTATAAAAGTTTTGTTTTCTCTCCTGTCAAAAATTTCTATAAGACATTGCACGGTAATTATTTATTGATCAAAATATTTTATAGCACTTTGAGTTTGCCATAATTTCATCCTATTTATGATTATCCAAGCCAAAGTTCATCTTCCCAGTTCAACATGTAAACTTGGGTCATCCAATGCATCTATTTTTTTTTTATCTTTGCATTGTGTTTATCTTATGAAATTCCTTTCCAAAGTGGAAAGCTTTTAAATAAAATTTAGTGAGGGGTTCAGACCTCATCCAGAACCTTGCAATAGTAAAGGTTAAATACAAAACACAATTCAATCAAAACATCAGCATTACATTCTAATGTTGCTAAGCGTTGATCCATTGCATCAAAAATACTTTTATACTTTCAGTTGTAATGTTAACGGTTAGTGCTGTATGAAAGCAGAGTTAAATTTTCTTTTATGAAATAAATTTAATACATTAATCAAATTACGGAACATACCATCTGGATTTGCGCCTCTAAAAACTTCCTTAAAATCCTTCTTCAGAATTACTGGTAAAGACCTTATGTAATTCCTTGCCTGAAAGAAAACATTTGAATTTTAAATTAAACATTAAATTTTAATACATTTTAAATGTTAGTTTAAATAATTTCAAAGAATAACTAAAAATTGTTATTTAATATTCACAAATATAAAGATATTAAAAAGAAACAAACACACAAAGAACACTGATTTGTGCTAAAGTATAATTATGTTGTTTACCTGGTGTAACAAAATTTAGATAAGCCATCTTTAACTCCAATAGGGGTGCCCAACCTTTCTTGAATATACTGTGAACTTTCATTAGCATTGATCTCATTTAGTGTAGCCTCTCTTCTGTCCTTTTTTACAGATAGTATTCAATTAATTAGCATAGATTGATATTACAACTGGGCAATTAAAATGGATATTTTAAAAACCTGTAGCCTATATGGATAAAAATACAATTGCCGCCAAAATTGCATTATACAGTAGACTCTCAATAAGTTAATTCAGGCTTTGCTTTGTGTAGACAGATTTTCAAATAAAGAAAAGGATCCCTCTTCAGAAGACTACTTTCAAACAACCACTGAACTACATTGGGCTACTTTACTGCAATTATATTTAATTAATTATTCTGGTGTAATCTGGTGATTGTTTGGTTTTACAAGTTTATTGGGTTTTGTGATGTTTGTTTATGAAAACTACTTTCATATGCATAATTTTATTTATACATATTATCACTATAACAATTAACAGTAATGTATATGTAATGTAAAATTTACTATATATTAAATTTAGGTGTATATCCACAAAAAATTCTGTGGATTTAAATCCTTCAATGCTCACACAATACTTTGGATGCCTTATTAAAAAATTCCTTTGGCACAACTAAAAATTTTCATAAATTAATGCAAGTAAGAGAAAAAGGACAGTGAAATACAGACTATTACAAACACAAATATATATTAATATTCAAGAATGAATAAATCAGTAATCCTGAAAAAATTATAATAAATTACAGCATAGTTTTCTTACCTCCTCACTAGTAATTTTATTTAAAAACTCATTGTTTGGTGTTCCACATAATTTCATGATTTTCATTAGTTGATCGATATCTAATTTTTATTAAGATTTATGTGCATATTAATTAATTCTATAATGTTAATCAATTGTTTGGAAGAAAATATGAAGCTTTATTAACAATAAACAAATGACATACATATTACAGAAATATTACCTGCAATAGCTATCAAATCATCATCTTCTGTATCTATAACCTGTATTTTTTTTATTTTAGAAGATAAATTTAACAGTCACAAGCCAAATAATAATAAATGAGAATAATTAAGTATTCTTTATAAGGTTTTTCCTTGTTTTATTTAACACAAAAATATTTTAAATGGGTAAAATAAAACTTTATACATAAGCAATTTAATAGCAACTAGTGAGCCTAAACAAACATTCTATGTGTATAGATTCTGTATATCATCACACATCCACAAAGTATAGATGCACGAATACTGCACATGTATAATGCAATAGTATCTGTGAAGAGTTAATAGTGTTAAATAGTCTGGATTATATATGTGCATTCATAATATAGACTATTTTCCTCTTTGAAACTCCAAGGATGTTAAGAAAAACTGTTTTTGATATAATAATTCAAAATGTTTAAGTAAGGCTCATTTATTTTGTTCTATATCCATACTGGGTAGGAGCATACATGCGATTAGCAGTATTGCATAGGAGAAAATAAGTTATATGTCCCATGTTTCCACATTGCAGTAAATGGTATTACTGCTTGCTCACGGATGTTTTGCTATTTGGACTACAGTTTTTGAATGATTTCTTTGCTAATCGTGTAATCTATGTATAACTTTAATGTCATTACAAATTTCTCAATGCACAATAACTTTTTGGACATCCTGTATAAACATACCACAGATTCCAACTTTAGTGAATTTTATCTAACCTCAGATGACAATCCAGGGAAAAACGTATTTAATTCATATAAAAATCACAATTACCAAAGTTATAATTAATTTATTTCTACTAGTAGGTACACAATGTAATCATGCCACTAGTATACACATGATATTGCATTACTGTATTAAATTCTTTTTAAGTTGGAATGCAAATTATATTTGTTTTTGTTACAGTTAAATACTTACATACTGATTCATAAATATTTTTATATTAAAAAATAAAAAATTATTTTAAAGAATTAAAGATAAGTAAGAATTAAATATTATATAAGCATTCATTAACAGACAGTGAATAAAGGATACTATCGTTTCCAGGAAATAGTGGTATGGAAGTTAAAAGCTCTGCCATTATGCACCCTACAGACCAAATGTCCACTAAAGAATTTAAAAAAAAAACATTTGTTAGCAACTTTTTCACTATTGTTTTAAAGATAAACTGTACAAGCTAGGTACAAGATAAGGGACGGCCAACACATCTGGCTGGACAACTCATCCGGATTTGGTCTCAGGCTTCTCAGAGAAGTAGGCTGCAACCTTAATCACTGTGATTTGGATTAAGCCCATATAAGTCACATTAAAAAGTTTAAAGTAAAATTTGAAGCAATTTTTGTTTGCATGTTTTTTTTAGTTATGTAAATTAAATATTCTATCTGTAATTTGGACTAAATTTTGAATTTAATTTTGACCCATCTTCAGAAAAATTGCTTGCCGTTGCTGGTCTAGGTGGTACTGCAATTACCTGTGTCAAAACGATATTTTCACAAGAAAAAGCTGAATGTATTCTGTTGTTTCACGAAACAAAATCACCAATTACAGTTTAGCAAAACTTCTGTAAATAGTACGAACAAGGATCACCAGATGTGAAAAGCATTAAAGGTTATACGAAGTTTAAAGAGACTGGCAGTGTTGATGACCTGAAACACTACTAAACAACACTGACAGTCTCTTTAAACTTTACATAACAACCCTTAAATCTTGGTTTACACTGTCATAAGAACCACTGCAAATAAACAAAATGAACACTTAACCAAAGTGAAATATTGTCCACATTGTACACTGTGACAGAAATTACGTTAGGCTGTAATTGGTAAAAAGGTTTTGAACAATAGTTGTGAAAAGTTAATTGGTTGAATGATCCAATGTTCAACAAAAGTTGAGATATTTTAAACTCCTAATAAACTGGTCGAACACTTGCCAAAAGAAGACAACTGCTAGTTTGTATTAATTTCATAGTGGTTTATATGCCAATATGAACCGAGCTTAATGCTTTTCACATATGATGATTCTTGTCCATATTCTTTTCAAAAGTTTTGTTAAACTGTAATTGATGATTCTGTTTAGTGAAACCACAGAGCACATTGGATTTTCTCTTGTAAAACTACCATTTTGATATAGGTGCAACTAATTTTAGTAGAGGAAACCAATTTCTAAATATTTATTAATTATTATAAAATAATTGAGTACTTACTTGTATGATTATAGTGCTGCCAATTTAACATAACTTCTGGAGCTCTGTACCATCTTGTTGTTACATAACCAGTCATTTTAATCTCAGCAGGTCTTGCTAAACCAAAATCTAATATCTATACATAAAAGACAAAGTAGCAATGATCTACTGATGATATAATCTATTCTTGTACCTGTAAGACCAGGAACATACGCTACATACATGAAATCATATGACAAACTGAAACAAAAAAATACACTTTCAATTCTGTTTCAGTTTATACTCTCAGCTAAGAGAACATGGAGTTGTGATTAAATAAAGTATATGGATGTTCATCAGTAATTTGAATTTCTTATACACACTATCATTACTTGAATGGAAATAGCTGTATGAATACATTGATATCACCACAAAAGACTTGCAGTGGCTAGCATTATGACACTGGTCATGCATCAGCTCAAAAAATGTCAAGTAGAGTCAATCATCATCTCTTTCTCACCAAGGTGCTGGGGCAAGTTGGATCATATTTCCAACCTTGCACTCTAGTATATTTGTTTTATATGTTTGTATGACAACACACACGAATAAAAACAGATCGATCACCATGCACAATTTATCCAAGAGGAGACTTGCCAACATAATGCATCAGACTTCTTTTATTGCTTGAGACCAGCAGAAACTTACTCTACTCAGTTTTTCTATTCAGTTTTAGTGTTTTTTGTTTCAGTCCACATTTACACTATATTTTCCTAGCCTGTATGTTCCTAGCCTAACAAAAACTTCATAATACAGATAGATATTGGACAACACTACTATAGAATAACATTGACATGAAATTTTAAAATTGAAATAATTGTTACCTTCAAATCACAGTGCTCATTTACAGCTATATTATGTGGCTTTAAATCCTTAAAAGATTTTAATTGATTACTTCATTATGTAAAGATTTTTTGAGATATGATTCAATGAAATACATTAAAATAACTTACCCTGTGTATTATTCCAGCTGAATGAATATACTGTAAGAATTAATAAAATAAATTTTATTATCATTCCAATTTTAATTATAATTAAACATTTTTTTTGCATAACTTTCATATTTGAATCAGTCCTAATGAAAATGTTACAGGTGTAATGGACGAGCATTGAAACTTAACCATTGTAAAAAAGAAAAAGCATCATTTACAGAACTTTTACAGAAGAAAAAGCATCATTTTAGTTAATGTTACCCTATTTTTTACACTAATTCTTTAAGAATTTGTTTCACTTTTGAATCTGCAAAGTAGGTGCTATCACACATTGTGGGAACTTGGTACATTCATTGAGCCATTAATCACACTAAAAACTTTGTCGACCAGAAATTGGTGCTAATATGTATGATAATTCGGTCGTGTTTAAAGATGTGCATTGATTGAAAGGTTCTAGCAATTACCTTATTGAATCAAATTTATGTAAAGCTTGATGGAGGAACCTATATGAATGGAATATTTAATGCACATATTTTATGCAAATTTAAAAATGGTTTTATGTATGTTTCTGAAACTTTTTGAAATTTAAAAACATTCTCCATGCTAATAATTCAGAAAAGTGTTTTCTTTTTTTAATTTTCAGAAGCACAATGAAATCGGACTGTCAGCCAGCGTGCAATTATGACGGCTGGCAAAAAATTGTTAAATTTCTGTGTGTAAAAGAGATTGTAGGCTACGGAGGTATGTTTTTCATTTTCTGTTTGCAAATTTATTTGGTGCAAAGAATTACAATCGGGTAAAGTATATTTCTAGCACAGGATGCGGTTTTCTTATAATACTGCCAGCATGCAAAAGAGAATCGGGCATTTTTGATTTTAAAATGTGTTGGTGTTTTAATTAAGCAAAAGTTGAAGTACTTTATCAGTAGCAGTTTATAAAACAACATAGTCAAGGTCAACAACAAACAATGTAAGTGCATGGAAGATATCTTTTTGTTAAAAGTGTTGTCAGCCTATTGGTAAAGACCACAAACCTCTGAGCATAAGGTCACTTGTTTGAGTCACATCTACACATCACTAGCTGAAAATGTTTCCTGGCAATTGGTTAAGTAGTGAGATTCTTGCATGGACTGTGTGTGATACAGTGTGCTTAATCACACCACACATGAATCACTAAACAGAATACACTCAAATATTTAATTATATTTATTCAGTATTTAACTTCTGACTCTTGTATTTGGAAATTATTTGAAATAATATCATCAAGTGAATACATTTTTAAAATAATATATAAAAAATAACTAAAAGTTAGTAGTGAGCTTATATTACCTTTAAACCACGTAAAATCTGATAAACTATAAACTGAACTTGATCATCACTTAGTCTTTGAGTTTTAATAACATTATTTAAGTCTGCTCCCATTAAATGAGTAACTAAATAACTGAAAAAAAAATCAAAAGAAACCATTTTCACTTACAAATTATTAAAATATTAGTAAATTTTCATGTGAATAGACATATAGAATATTATATATGTAAAATTTAATATAACTGAATTTGGGTAACCAAAAAATTATTTATTTTCACACACTTGCACTATTTAAGAGTAAATTAAAAAATATTTGTCTTTTTTTTGCTTTAAATTCAAGTCTTTCCATCAAAAAATTCATTATTGTTATAATTTTGTGGCTACACGCCTGTTTATTATTATTATTATTATTATTAATCTGTATAGTTTTAGTTTAATTTAAATTCTAGAATTTTCTTTCCTTCCAGTTTCTTTGTTCCTTTGTCTCGGACTTCCAAGAACTCGCCTCACCCCTAACCCATCAGGGGATAGCCTGAGAACAAAAGGAGAAAACGGGGCAGGAAGAGATGAGAAACAAAGGGTTTTTGAGGTATTCTTGGGCCGGACTCCGAGAGAGAAGGACGAGCGGCAGCAGACTCTGAAACGGAAAGTCGGGAAGCGCTGCAGAAGGAGGCCACAAGAATCGGATCGGCAGAAGAATCCGATTGTTAACTATAGAAAAGGAAACCCCGAAACGGACCCAAATTGTTCTAAAAGGAGAACAGCTGCAAAAAGAAGCCGAGACGAGGAATGGTGGAGAACCAACAGAAAAATTGGGTACTCTCTGTCCTTTAGTTCTTCTTACTTCCCCTTCTACCTTTCCTATCTTTTAGTTTAAGTTAGTTTAAGTTTACACGCGCAAATAGATTTGTCGGGAAATAGTTATCGGAAAAGTAACTACCGGTCTATTGGCATATCTGATCGCTTGGGATCTTGGTAACGTTTGTAGGTAAACAGCGGGTATCCGAACTTACTCTGTATATATATTAATGTTAGCACGAAATTAAACTTGTTTAATTAGTAAAACGTGTCTGTGTTTTCCTGTCCGCGCTGTACATTTTCACAATTTCATAAAACAGATCTTAAATAGACAGAGTTATTTTATTTTCTAGTAATTACATTCAAAGCAGAAAGAAATATTTTTCCTGTTAAAATAAGGATATCAATTGATATTGTGTCTGATAGGTTTATGGATAGTTTCAAATGATCAAATGACATTTCTTGTTATCTTGATGAAATTATTTTGAGTGACTAATTAATGTATTCATAATTTAAAAATATGAAAACAATTTAAGACTAGAACCACAATTCATATCATTTCTACTGTTACAGTCTGTAACAAAAGTATAAATACACCTAGTTTTTTTTAATTAATTTAAATTTAATTTATTACTACAATAAAAGTTTTATATGATTTTATATATTACTTAAATTGTTTATATAAAATAATTAAATCATTTATACAATTTTTTTAGATTTTGACTGTAACAAAATTATAAACACAGTAATTACGTAATAAACAACAATTAAAAACTGTTTTAATATTTTGAAACCTCACCTTTTGATGAAATTAGTTGAAATATTCTATCTGGCATAGAGTTTACCAATCTTTTAATTTTTTTTCTTCAGTTAGTGCTTTCCATGATTCCATAGTTTCCAATTTTAGTTCATTTACACTGTTATACTGATTGTTTCTGCCACAGACTGTAAATGTTAGACAGCCCCATGGATTTTTGATGGGATTCCTATTTAGACTTATAGCTTCTAGACAGCCAATCAATTACCTCAACTTTTTCTTTTCAAGCCATTGTTTTGTTGATTTTGAGCTATGTACTGAAGCATTGTTCTGTTGCAATTTCCAGTTAATTACATTTGGGCCATTAATTGGTAGAAGTAAATTGTTGTAGAGCATCTTTTGATAATTTTCAGAGTTCATTTTATGACTAATAAAAACAATATCTGTCTTACCACAATATCCAAAACCTTTACTGATTACTGATTCTCCTCCATGCTGTCTACTCATTTTCACTTTTTCATTCTTTTTTGAGTCACGAAAAGCCATCTGATCCATCTAAATTCCTTTTTTTTTCATCTGTACACACTATTTGATGCCACTTTGAGATTCCGGACATTTTTTTCTTTTGCCCATTGAAGTCTAGCTAATTGCTACTGTTTGATTAATTTTAGTTTGTTTCATTTTAGGAAGTTTACAGTTTGATTATTATTTAGGGTACTCCAAACAGCCACATACAATACTTTGGTTGGTAGAGTAGCTATAGCTTCTCTTGATGACACGTTTCTGTTTGTTATTAATTTAAGTACTTAGCATCTATGTCTGTCAGTCAGGCTTTTAGGCCTACCAAATCAAATGGCTTTTAGGCCTACCAAATTTAAAAACATTCAAAAAACAGGTATGTTTATACTTTTGTTACAGACTGTAAGCAGTTCTCCTCTTGTACAACTGACTTGCCATTTATCATCATCTGAAACTATGATTAACAAACCATTTCAAATGATATTTTTACCAAGATAAGTTAATGTTTGTATTTAATTTCAATTATGACAATCCTCTTATTATCACATACCTATTAATCATACAACACAAAATTAATCTTAGTACAGTTGAGCATCAATTATCTGAATGTCGATCAACCAAAACGTCAATTAATCAAAAGCTTTCCAGTCGGCAAATTTAAATTTCTGCTAGTGCTGCAATATTTGGCTATGTCTTGGGCTACTCCATTATTATTTTTGTTGGTGTGTGTGTTTAGTTAACAGCACTGGCGCGACCATGAAAGGGTACTTAAGAACGTGCCAGGATTTGAACGAATTTCAACATGGGATAGGTTACTATATTTTTTCGTACATAATTGGTTATTCGAAAAATCGATTTTCCGAACAACCCAGTCCCCAATTGATTCGGATAATCGATGCTCTACTGTATTTTATTTTAATTTACCGTAATTACATTCATTATTACCTGAGAAGCATGCAACGTACACCAACTGATAGGGTAACTGTCCGAGTTTCATCTCCCACTCGCATTCAAACTTCTTGTTTTCTACTACCTCTAGGAAGCACCATAAATGAAAACAATGACCCTGCAACAGAAAAGGCATTTTCTGTCTGGCAATTCACAACTTGTCACTCATCATTGTGCAACGTGAGTAATCTGCAGGAACAGCAGAATTGTGGCTGCCATGGGAAGAGTGACAAAGGATATGTCATAGCAAACATAGGAAGAATTTGAGTATCCATTGCATGTGTGCAATGTTACACATGATGCACACACTGAGAAACTATAATGGGAAAATGTGAAACTTGGACAATTTTTCAATGTTCTCTGATAATAATTAACATAATTACAATAATTTGAAATAATAGCATTCTTTTTGGAAGACCCTGTATATAAAATAAGAAATTATTTTGACTAATACTATTAGAGTAATGGAAGAATAATACTTATAATAAAATTAATTTCCTTTGCACATACATACATGTCTTTGAAATCTTCAATACATGTGGAAGAAGTGAACACGTTCAATAACCCAATAACCTATTATGAAATTATGAAAATTTAATAATTAAAAATAATATAATATAAAAAAAACATTATTTTTTATAATAAATCATAAAATAGAATTGAATCAAATAATACAACATATTAATTAATAAGTTAGACATTTTCTCAAACAACTTTTTCAAGAAAAATTTATGCAAAATAGAATTTACACTCAAATAGTAATTCATAATAATGTTTTTCAAATTATTATATTAACAAGGGATTGCAAGCCCAAATGGATTATCCTTGGAGGAAAACAATCGTAGGATCTCATGATGTGAAATTAATTGCATCCGAACAGTTAGCAATCACGAGAAGATCCTAAATGTGACAGATGGTGACTCTCTTCCACTTGCATAGAAATGAACATTTTGAAGGGCAGAGGGCATTACCGCTTGACCTTTCCCCTCTGACCTCACTTGGTCCTAGGACGCCGAATAGGAGAGACGCTCTCGTTACGCCAACCTTTCGCTTTGGTTTCACCAACCTCTCGGAATCAACTCCGACAACGAACGCACATTTGTACAGTAATTTAACTTAGGCCTTTGTAAAATATTCCATAGTCACGAGGAATAAAATAAGGTATTTCCAAGGAATCAGTGTCCTCATTAATCTTGTCCGACGAACAAAGGATGTGGGACACGTGGGTGAGATCGGAGCTACTATCATACGAGATAGGATCAAATTCGGACCTATTCTATTGAAACACTACGACGTATTTTAGCCGAACCGCTAAAATTTGATAGAAGAGGAGGAATAGAATCTACTTGGTAGTATCAAATGGCATTTCATGTTATGGGCGAATCAAATTAGTGGGTGGTTGGTAAAAAGAATTAGACTGAGCATAGCATACTTCTGCTTTGGTTTATTAGTTTTCTTTTAGTAAGTATCTGTTCCTTATTGTCCTGGTTCTTGTCTCACTTGTTACTTCCTGTAAACATATTTAAGATAATGACTAACGTGTGCTAACTTTCTGATTTGTGTAACAGGAAATTGATAACCACACTCATTTCTTTTATTAAGTTTTGTTTGTTCCAATGTGCAATGCTTTGGTTAGTAGTAATCTAGTGTTAAAAACATTAAAAATATTGAGGAGTAACAATTCTATTAAATTATAGTTAATCTTTAAGTTTCATTATACAGAAATTTACTTACATTTTCATGATTCATATGTTTCAACAGCCTTAGTTCTCTGTAAATTCTCTTTGCATGAATTGCTGAATTAAATAGTTTAGTAATTTTCTTAATTGCAACTTTCTGATTTGTAACCGCATCAATTGCCGAACTGCAAATATATGTATAAATGTAATAAAAATTATTTTAAATCAGAAATTTTTAACTATAGTTAACAAAAATTTAATTGTCTGTTAATGAAAACAAGTCTGATTATCAAAAGTTTTTAGTAATCCAATGAGAAGAGCTATAGAAGAAATTACAGTATTTTACAGGAATTGTAAGAAAACTTTTATAAGAATAAAAAATTACAATTTCTTTTCTCTTTCCTCTTGGGAAAGGAAAGTATGATATAAAAAAATGTCATTGAGATAAAGCATCTACTTTTTCTACAGAAATTCCTTTTTGTCTTGGCATTAAACTTCACATTTAAGAAATAAATCTGCATAACGAAAACAATATTAGTCTGATTCTTGCAAATGAAACAAAGTGATTTTTAACTTTAATAAGTAAAAGTCTCAACCTTTATGCATTTAACAAATTAACAATGTTTACTTTTACACATAGAGTGTTAAAATAAACATTTGACATTTATGCAGTAGTTAGTACACAGCATATCTAGTAAAAAACATGTCAAAAACTCAGTGATTTCTAATATATTAATTTTATATGTTACTATTATGACATCTAGAAGCAAATAGCTGGTTAATAGGTATTATCAATGCCCAACTTTTCCATTTTTTCTAGATCCTCCCATCTTTTTTAGTTGTTTTATTTTTAGGCTACATCTGTTTTTATATCTGCTTTTTGCAATTGTTTCAATGTCCATATAATTTCTTCTGCAATTTTCATTTTCTCTTGAAATATCTATTTTGATGATATTCTGGCTTATATCTGATTTTGGAGGATCTTTGTCATCATTTTGAAGGACACTTCCTTCTAATGTGGACAGAGAACTACCCATAGTCTTTGTTCTAACTAAAGTAGAAACCAGAATAGAAGCCAGTAAGTCAGTCATGTGACATAAAAAAGGATAACAATTTGATTATTATAAGTGTTCCATGTATCTTCCTTCCTTAGCATCTTACCCAGTCTCAAATTCACACATTCAATGAATGAGTGAATGCACATTATCTTGCTGACCACACTTTTGACATTATATGGTACCAAATTCAAAACAAAATTATGTTGGAGACATAAATCTTGGAGGTCAGTCTGTGATCGACTTTGCTTTCTACCAGGAGTACTGGAAAAATTCTTTGAACAAAGGGGATAATAACTGATAATAGGCAAGTGATTGAAGCTTAATTACATTAAGTCTTTGGAAGAGTGAACAATGATCAATGATTCTAACTGTCCATAAAAAACCTTTATCAGTGTTGTGTTCGTTACAATATCCACTAACGTTTTCGACCTCCACCAAGGTCTTCTTAAGGTGCTGACTAAGCATTATCTCCCCTTGACTGTTAGAGCAATGTCGTCCAAGATGTAAATATTGTGTGTATTAAGTTTTATCCCTCTGCTTGTCCCCATTCGAATTCCTCGAATAGGTATCTCCACGCCTGAGCAATCATCTCTCCGTCTTTAAAGTTGATACAGGTGCCCTCAATGTTGGCTTTATAGATCTCCCAGGCCTCCAGGTGATGGATGTGATCAATTTGAAATGCCTGTCTGATTAATCTGGTGTTTGGGAAGTCCGCCCGAATTTCAGGGTCGCTAATGGGGACAAGCGGAGGGGTGAAACATGATACGTGCAATATTTACATCTCGGATGACATCGTTCTAACGGTCAAGGGGAGACAACGCTTAGTCAGCACCTGAAGAAGACCTCGGTGGAGGTCGAAAACATAGTGGATATTGTAACGAACACAACACTGATTGATAAAGGTTTTTCGTGGACAGTTATTACTTAACACAGTGTTACAGTTAGAAGACATTTGTGTTAACAATGATTCTGTCTTCATCTCTTCTGTGGCTGAAATTGCATTCTGGGTGTGTTGAGCTATAAGTCAACACTATAATCAAAGCTATAAGTCGACACAAATCAAAATTTGAAATTAAATCAACAATCAATATTGACTTATCCATCATCTACTGGCAAAGTACAATTTCTTGCATACCAGTATGGGGGCCAGGAACAGGAAATGGCACAACTTCTGCCACTTCTAACCCCTGTATTTTAACATATATAACTACTACAAACTAAATGTAGTTTTGTTCAAATCTGCAAGGTACACATCCTCTTGTCAGTACAGTGCGTACCGTATACCATATAAATGCCAAGTGCTTTTTTTTAACATCCTGTATAGTATATCACATTGTACATGTCCACATACATACATATATATAACATTTATGATAATTCACATCACATATCGCATCCCAGTATAATATATCACTAGTCAATATAGGATGTTCTAACACTCCTTATGCACTTTTTTAAACTTTAATGACTTAAACTGCATAAAATACAGTACACACTCTTACAATAAACACCATTCAAAGGGTCATTTAACCAACTTTTCACACATCTGATAAATAATTTCAAAGGCTCAGTTTGTGACAAACAGAGACCCAGAAAGTGACAAACCATCAGAATTTTTTGATGAGATCTTGTCAGAATAGTCACGTATATATAAAAAATTTATTCCTCTGATTTTCTTAGGATTAAATTATAAATGCAATCCAAGTAGGCATGTTTTCAGAGTTCAAAAATGAACAGAAATAATGTATTATATAGGCACAGCATAGCCAGGTTTTGAAGGAAAAAGTTATTAAATGGTCATTATTGTAAATTTGTAGTATTTATATATATCTAATTATTAATTTAAAAAATTTGCAATAAGCTTTCAGACAATAGCACCCAGTTAGCTAATATAAAACGTAGGTATTATATTTTTGATTATGTCCTTTTTGTGATTTTGATAATACAAGTCGATCCCCTTTTATAACACTGTTGATAACTCCGTTTTATATGAATTCCATGTTGTACGAGTCATTTAGATTTTACAAATACATGTGCCGGGCTGTGAACGGTTCACGTATTTGTAAAATCTAAGTGACTCGTACAACATGGAATTCATA
This sequence comes from Centruroides sculpturatus, assembly GCF_000671375.1. Taxonomy (NCBI): domain Eukaryota; kingdom Metazoa; phylum Arthropoda; class Arachnida; order Scorpiones; family Buthidae; genus Centruroides; species Centruroides sculpturatus. The sequence goes on from NW_019384855.1 coordinate 222,794, forward strand.
TAAAACGGAGTTATCAACAGCAGCGGCGGCCTTATCCATTGCGAGGCTCTGGGCGGCAGATCTTTGCGAGGCCCTTGTCCTTTGTGCAAAGTATGTGAATTGAAATAGTAGGCACTTATTAATATTAATATATACTGTACTATAAATTAAATTTATTTTATTGTTATAACTAATAGCTAAGGATAAAATAAAAAGTTTTAAATATCAACTTTTTTCTACTTGGTTGTTGCGCGAGGCCCTGCTCGCCACCCCCTAAGGCCGCCACTGATCAACAGTGTTATAGGGGGGATCGACTGTACACAAAATAACTGCAAATTTCAAAAACAGAACGTAAGCAAAACGACTGTCATTAAAATTTCTGGTAAGAAGAGTGAAAACTCTTCCATTTTTCGTACGCTTCGGTGTGTTTTACCACTTTAAAAGTTCAGATAAGACAAAGGCTGTCAATTTTGTCATCTGCCACTGTCAAATCTGACACTCCAGTAATGCTACACGTGGGTATAAAAAAAACTAACGATTTAAATAACATAAAAAATTCTGAGATAATAAATTATTTAAAAATACAAGCTGTTAACAAGCTCATATTCAACTCTTGTTTTTTTAGATACTTCAATAAATAATTTAATTTGCGAGCTTCTCGTTAAGATAAGCTTCCGGTGACCAGACTCCCCGTATGACGTCACGTCCGGTTAGTGGGCGTACGTCATCGGCTTTTCGTTAAATGAGTTAAAAACAACTCAACGCGTACAAAATTTAAACGGACGATTCGCAATTTTAATTAACAAATCAGCAGCGAGTGGGAAAATATATTAAAATATAATAAAATGGAGGAAGAAAATCTTTACCAAACTTGTCCGAAGGCACCGGAACCGACGGGTAATAAATTCCGATATCTTTCGGGCACCTCCCAAATTGTTCTGTTCATCTCCACGCGAACGAAGCCAGTTTCCATCTTTACCCGGGCAAATGTTCTTTTATAAACGACACACGTTTTATTCTATCTTAATTCGCTCGGCATCCTAGAATTTCCCGTGAGTCACTTCCTAACACAAAAACTTGACAATTGGTCGAGTGTAAGATGTTCACGTGGCGATAGAGACGGAAACTCTAACTGTATTTCGCAAGAACAACGTCTAGACCGAGTTTTTTTTAACCGGAAATGAGTTTTAATTATTCATTTTCGTTGTGTTTATACCAGTCGACCCCCCTATAACACAGTTGATTATTCCGTTTTATATGAATTCCATGTTGTACGAGTCACTTAGATTTTACACATACGTGAGCCGTTCACAGCCCAGCACACGTATTTGTAAAATATAAGTGACTCGTACAACATGGAATTCATATAAAACGGAATAATCAACAGTGTTATAGCGGGGTCGACTGTATTTATTCTTATTCGTTTCGTGCCAAGTGCGATTTTATAGCATTGGATAACTGTACCCTACGGGTGCGTTGCGTCATAAAGCGGCTTTAATATGACCTTACAAACGTACCAATGACATTGTTCATTTCAAATGGGACGGATTACGTCATTGGCCAGGGATGCGAACGGCTAAGCGAGCAAACCAATGGCACACTTTGTTTTATATACCAGATGATCTATACTTGGGAGTGCTTAGGGCTTTAATTCTTGGAAATGCCATTGTTTTCGCTTTTAACTTCCTATTTCTTAGAAAAAGTAGATAAATATCAAACAGAAACTAATTTATTTAGAGGAAAGAAACATAAAATTTAGTATTAATTAAAGAAACGTCAATCTCATTTGTCATTTTCGTTTTAGACAACATTCAGGAAAAAGCGATTTTTCTGGTGTTTTTTTGCCGGGAGAGAGTCCGACGATTTTCCTGGTCCTACCTCCGCCGGGTCTTTCTCTATAGAAGAGCCACAATCCACTGAAGATATCTTTTTCGTCTCCGTAGAAGGTTGAGTAGCAGGTCAATCCGAAACCCAGTCTGCCCATAACGCTGTACAATAAGACGCTGCCCAATTGGCTCACCAAGTCCCCGTCGTTGCGTAGATCCGAGCCGAGACGGACCAACGAGGTCATTAAAAACACTGGGTCTGTGAGACCCATGCGACTCAAGTAAGGGCCCCATTCCTAGCGACTTACGGAGGGTTAAGACGTCTTTTTCTTCTCCGTAGAAGGTTGAGAAGCAGGTCAATCCGAAACCCAGTCTGCCCATAACGCTGTATAATAAGACGCTGCCCAATTGGCTCACCAAGTCCCCGTCGTTGCGTAGATCCGAGCCGAGACGGACCAACGAGGTCAAGTTGCGATAGGTGAAGTCCTCCTCCACCTCTTTGTCGGGAAACATCTCCTTTAGGGTCTTGTGTTGGCCGTAGACGGTGAACACAGCAAATCTCTTTCCGTCCTCGCGAATCCTGGTCACGGCAATTAAGGACTCTCTGTGCACCCTCTTGGAAACGACGTAGTTGAATTCCTCCAAATCCGTTATCGTCTCTTCTTTTTGTTCGGCTATTTTGATGGATCCTTCTAACAACACTTGAGTCACTTCTCGATTAGTTAATTCCCGCGCGTGTTTGGCGACGAACAACTCTCGGACGTCTTTGATGACGTCGAAGTATTCCAGAGCCTGGACGAATCTCAGGACGACGTCCTTGTCGCGCGGATACATCAAGTGTTTTGTTTTCAAAAAATGAAGAAGAAACGGATAAACGTAAGCGAAATTTTCTTGTTCCTCCGGCAATTCTACGTAACGGTGACGTTTCGATTTATCTCTGCTGTCCGATTGGCTTCCTTCGACGCAATGGTCGGTCAGACCCACTTCCTCGTTGTTTCGGAGCACTTTGACTAATTTAGAATCGACGTGGCATTGTAGGATGGTGTCTAGGCAGACGGAATGTTCCGTGTCTTTTAACGTGAGTGTCACCACGGGCGAATCGAACGGAAACATTGTATTCATCAATGGATATTAATTAGACATTACCATTGGCTAACTATTGAATTTGATGATTTGCTTCCATCCAAAATGGTCACTCTCCGAAACAATGGAATAAAGGCGCAAGAATAGTATCTGCCGCTTTTATTTTTAAATAATAAACTCTATATACTGTTGTTTTGATCTAGAGCAGGGGTCGCCAAACTTTTTTAACTGTCGACCCCCAACCACTTTCCAAATTTCGAACCTTCTCTGCTTTCTCGCAGGAAAAAACTGGGGCCTCAACAGCAAGAACTTAACAAATATCTATCGCCTGGCCATACAGCCGGCCATCCTTTATGGCGCGCCCTTTTGGGGGGACGCAGTGGATAAAGTTTACGTAAAGCGTAAGCTTCTAAAGGCTCAACGTGTCAGCCTCCTCAAGATCACCAAGGCCTACAGGACTGCCCCCACATCTGCCCTACAGGTGATTACTGGCATCCCTCCAATACATCTAAGCGTAAAGGCCAATGCAGCTAGTTGGTATCTCACCAACCTCAGTCTCTCAGATCGTACGAAGACTGAGCTAATAAGTTATCTAAATATTGGCATCCTTCCCAGCCTGGATATGCAACAAACCCTCATGCTTAACCACAAGAACACCCAAGTTACTCTTCACAGGCATTGCAGGCATCCTGCTTTATCTCCTACCGTCAATCTTCTCACTGATGCTAGTGTTTCCAACATCAACAATGCCAACACCATCTTCACAGATGGGTCAAAATCGTTTTTTGGTACCGGCGCTGCCATCGTGCACAGAAATAGCAACTGTACACATCCAGTCCANATCAAACCATTGGATAATTGAAAGGTATGTTATGGTATTCTATTATTGCAATAGGTTATGAATGTTAATATAGTTAACAAACTCAACAAAATATTACACTTTAAGTGATCTTTTATTGATGATCAATTAAATATATTAAAGCCAATTTCAAGTTTAAGTTCAAGGCAGTGTGCCAAAACTTTAGTATATACCAATTATATTTATTAAATAAATAATTAATTATAATTATATTAGCTTACATAAAGAAGCAGCTATTAATTAAAATATCAAAACTTTAATAATTAAACTTAAAGTTATAACAGACAACTTTAGCTGAATTTATGAGTTAACCTTTCCAATATACCGTTACATTTAAACATTCAGGTTGAGGCCATGGCATAGCTTAAAAAAATATTTAAATGATAAATGTGCTTATGATATAATTATATATTGGAACTCTTGCATCTGACTAAATCAGCTGTACCTATTTTTTGTTGTTAGTACTAGTTAATTATTATTGACTTTTTTCTGTTTCAGTTATTTTAGCTTGTTCTGTTTATTTTTTGTGTAATGTCTGAGCTTCTTCCTGTCACTTTTCTGTGACACATTTTAGTGATGCTCTGGGTAGAAAAGCATATACCTGGACAAAATTTTGGCATGTTGAAAGGATTAGTTTCTGGATTTGTGTTTTATAGAAGGCTTATTATGGCAATAGAGACCAAAACCATTCCATAAACAAGTCACCACATAGGCACATTGACTAATCTGCAACCTTTCATTGTTTGATCTGTTGTCTACCAATGCATCGTAGTGAGAAGAATGATGACACTCACATCTAGATCAGTCTTTAATCAAAGTTGCACTTCATAATTAATGTAGTGATAAGCTTGACAGTGTCTGTCATCCTGGAAGGCATTTCTGGATTTGGTTAATGAACAGAAACTAAATTATCAATTAGCTATTTTTTTAAAATGCTTTTGAGGAACCTTTGAACATGACTAAGAGTCAGCCAGAATGCCAAGCTATATCTATAGAGCTGAGCCCAAGAAAGACAGCAAGTTGTTCAGCACAGGCTGGTGTTGAGAAGTTGACACACAGGTGCTAGACCAGGGGTCGCCAAACTTTTTTAACTGTCGACCCCCAACCACTTTCCAAAACCTCACATTGACTCCCACCGTAAAGTTTTATTATAAGTGTAAGTGTATGAGCAAAATAAAATACGTTGTGATCTCTGATATCTGTATAAGAAAAAAAAAACAAGGTTGTAACCCATTGCCACATCGACCCCCTAATCGACCCCCTAGCCGCATCGACCCCCCAATGATGTTGCATCGACCCCTGGGGGTCGATATAGACCACTTTGGCGACCCCTGATCTAGAGTATTCTCGTTTAACACTTTTAAGAGAATACAATTGAGAATACAATTTATAATTGAAAAGTGGCGCACTCGGGAATTAATCTTGAGGGGAGCCGAGTTGAACGGATAAATGAAATTTTTAACGCGAATTCAATAAAATTTCCCCTTATGTGACGGCTAATTCATAGTTTATGTAGTGTGACGATTGAGTGTTGATACAATGCTGACGAAAGCAATATACAGTACAGAGTGTAATGCCAAAACATAAATAGTAAACAGATACAATTACTGTAATACACTTTATTTACACAGAACAAAACAAGTGTCGCAGGATCTTTTGTCCGAATCCCAACTAAGGTTGGATACCAGTGAATTTTCCTCGCGCCGGGAGTGCACGTGATTATAGACCTCCCAAAAGAAACGTTTCACGCGTAACAGAAGTAACTCGAAATTAATATTACCTCAAAACTACTTTACAATTTAAATAAGAGGAAAGTACGATAAGAAATTATAAGGATACAGATAGAAAGATCAATCGTGAAAATACTCATGATTTTGTCGGGGGATACTTTTCTTCGCTTGCAAGATGGGGTCTACCATGAATTCTTCTAGCTTTATGATTTCTCATCTTTCGTCACAAATACAGTTCAGTTGCTTATCAAGCTTTGTGATGATCGAAAGTCTATTGTTCGAAAAGGAGCACTAATAAAATTTATTTCCTGTCGAGCTACACGTTACACGGAAGTTTAACCTTCTTCGCTCTTCCGTTCTGTTTTTTCTCTGACTGTCAAGGCCATTCCGAAATCGATCCTCCAGTTACTCTTTCCCCTTCGGACCCGTCGTTGTCCTCTCTATTGTTCTCGATGTTTATCGTAACATAACCCCCACGTTGACAAAAGAAAGATTAGAAAGGATAGATGAGAACAAAGGAAAGGCGTTGAAAATTAAAATAATCAAAACGTAAATTTTAAACAATTAAAAAGGCCAGCAGCCACAATAGAAGACACCACACAATATAGGCCTACATAAAAAAATAATTAGAAAAAGATTTTAGGAAAATTTATTTGTGTTTTTTCTGTTTACTTTGGGGTGCTAGGTCTTTTAAGCCTTCCCCCTGGGTGCGCCACTGTAATAGAATAGAATTTTCAATATAGATATAATGAAAAACAACAGGAAAACGGCCGGATAACATAGCGGTTATGGTGACAGACCATCGCTCTAGGGGATCTGGATCGAATCCGGAAGAAAAACTCCAGGAATTAGAGGATAATCCATCTGGATATGTCGGATCCAGTCCCTCACCATTCGGCCGCCCCGTTGTGTGCCTGGTCGAAACTGAGATGGGATGGAGGAAAAAGGGTTTTTTTTTGGTTCCCGCAGGACGGAAAGAAGGGAAAAACTATATATAGGCCTGCGTATTAATCTTGGTCTTTTGTTTATCGTACCAATTTTATTTATGAAAGTGATTACTGATGCCATTTTCGATAATTTTATCCGAATTGAGATCTTGTGAACTAATATTAATGATATCGCTACTCGGAATTTCTCGATCCTCCATACAAATTTTATACACAGAGATCTACTAATGACTTTCGCAACTTTATCCATTGTGTCTTTCACTAACTATTTTCACTACAATCAGATATACAGTAAATACAGTATTGTTTTATTATGTCCGGTGATGCGTAACGTACGCGACGGGGGTTGACACAACATTAAAATATTTTATTATTTTCTACTGGTTTAATATTACGTGACGAACGAAACTTAAATTAAAAATAAATTTCGTTTTCGCGTTGATATTAACTATCTTCGATACAGAAATTTACGCTAATAAACTACTCCATTGGTCGTTCAAAAATTTATTCCGTGTTAAAGCGTAGGTGATAGGCTGGCAATTTTTTAAAAATATTTTATCTACGTAACTCTATATGTACGTAAAATAATTAAAATAATTTTAAAGTCATTCAGTTAAAAATATAACGCTAGCCTTGATGCCATGTTAAAAAAAAAATTATTTTATTTTTGCACAGGAATGATTTCGCCAGAGGGTGCTCACCTTGATGTTTATCCAGTGACGCGAACACACGTGGTCACATTTGGTGTGGGATTCGCACGTTTAATTTGTTTCGTCGATCTATCGTATGACATATGGTTTCGTTTCGGTAAATATCTGTTATATATTTAATTAATAGCGCTATTAATTTATTATATTATTGTTAACCGAGTGATATACGTTAGATTTAGCTGTCATACATGAATATCAAAGGTTGTTTACTGTTGACAGTCACGAAACGATAGTGCAAGTACTGTATTCCTGTTGACTTTCGTTTCTGCTTTTTCTTTATTTAATGGCGATTTTTAGCTATTTTCGTTGTTTTTTTGCCATAATACAATTAAATATTAATGAAAACTGAAGACGAATACTTTATTTATTGATATTTGATGTAAAAGGATTCCTACAGAGGTGTCGATTAATTAATACACGTGTAGACGTTTAAGTGACGCAAAAACAACGTGTATTTCCATCTGTTACGTTCAGAGAATTAAAATTACCTAAGTAGTTAAAGTAAAGTGGAGTATGTAAACAACTGTTATATTAATTAAAAGCTATAATGTTTGTTTACGTACTTTCGTGGCAGCTGGCGATGCGGCACCGGTGATGCCGCGAGATGGTCGACCTCTTTTGTCTCGTCGGTGTCCCGGTCCTTGCCGCCTAGTGTGTCGGTTTTGTGTGTTTTGCATATTTTATGTAATTATTATGTGTAATGCAATAAATGTCTGGTGTTTCCTCCCGAGGACTCTGTTGTTTTTTGTACTGCCGAGGGGACGGTGCACGTGGATGAGGATGGATTGAATGATGTGCGTGACTAATCTTGGATGAAGGTGTGCGGTCGTAAATGTGTCACTTTAGTAGAGCTCGTCTCGTAGTTCTAGTTGTTTAGTTATGGAGTTCTAGCTTATTAATATCAAAATCACTAATGAATGTAAATAGTAAAAGACAGTAAAAATTTATACTAAACATGATTAAAACTAGTAGTAAGTGTGAATCACCATTCGCTTACTACTAGTTTATACATTCACTTTGATCGGTGTGACTTCCTATACTTTTCAATACTTTTTCATTTTATTTAAAAGCAGTTTTTGATGAGTTACTAGTGGAAAGGAATGAAACAGTTTTTAGCGTGAATCTGTGTAAATATCATTGTGTATAACTGTGGTGGCCAAACTGCAGCTCCCGTATATTTAATTATTACTGTTAAATATATGGGAATACATATCCATAATATAAAATAGTTTCAAGAGAGAATGCAACTCTTGTATTTCCAATAGGTGATATATGGCTTCTGTCGCGACAAGGTATTGCCAGCTCTAACAAATAAAGTATAGTCACTGATAAATTATTGGGCTGAAATTTGAAAAAACTGTAGACCTATAAATTCCCACTGTTGTTTGTCCACCTGTCTGTCTGTCTTTCCGTAATCTTGAGAGTGGAGTCAGATAGATGAAAGATGAGACCAGTTATTGAAACCTTAGGAGCAGGAGGCCCTGATTAACTATATATGAACTTCTGATGCAAACCAGCAGTCATGTTATTTCAATTAAAAAATCCCTCTGATATATGACTGTTATGACTCTATAGGGGCAAGCTACTAATTTGAGGTGGAGAGCATATATTTTAAATTAAATAAATTAAAAAATATGATTAAAAATTGCAGCCTGGCAATGTGACAATGTCATAATAAATAATTTTTCATTCTGATGCAAATAAAACTTAGCACCATATGTATATGTATTAAAATCAAAATGGTCTGTCTCCATTGAAATTGAAACCAGTACTTTACAAAGAAACACTGTGTTAGTAGGTCATACTGGGTTGGCTTTGGGATCTACAATTCATTCCTCAAAAGGACCACCCATTAACTTGAATTGTGTTAGCTTGAATTGTGGAAAGTTTTAATAAAACGGACGGAAGGTCTTTGCATAGGGATAGGCGAGACAAAAAGATTTTATTTTCGGCTCAAACTTGGAATTGAAGAGAGCTGTTTGTTTCCTCCTGTAGCAACTATTCTAAGTTTGATTTTTGAATAACAACCTTTGGTTATATACAAAATATAGGTATACAGATGTAGTTTTAGTTTTTATATTATTTTTATTATGTATTATTATTTATTTAATTTTGTTTGCATTGTTTGAACTGTTAATTACAATTTTTTAAATTAATTGTAACTCTTTTTTCTTTTGTGGTATAACTACAGAAATTGTTTTAGCGTTGTTTCACACAAAAGATGATCAAATTTAAATTTATTTTAATTATTTTAGTGACTTCATTAATTTTTGTTTTATAAATTTACCTGATTTTTAAAAATTTTTTAAATTTTAATTTCAAGTTAGTTAACATTAACTGAACTATCGGGCTACCTAGTTGTGAATAAATGTGAAACTTCAATGTTTTTGATCTAACTTGGGTTATCTTCAGACATTTCAAAAATAAATAGATTGCAGAGATAAAATTCAAACAAATGTAGTTAAAATTATAGAAATAGCTATGTATTTCAGCTTTTATAAATTTTCTAGAATTGGGTTTTGTTAGTTGAGTAATATTTATTATAATTCAAGATGGAAGACAAATGATAACTAAGGGTGCGACTATGCAGACGCAAATTTAGAGCGAGCGAGAGGTTGCGAGCGATTTAGTTTTCGCAAAGGAAAACCGTGCACAAACGAGAAGTGAGAAATAACACTGGCGAGAGCGAATTTCTGGTTCACGCACATATCTGACAGGTTTTGATATTTATCGCATCTCGCCTCTTCTCGCCACATATTCTCACTCGCTCGTGTCTGCATAGTTGCACCCTAATTGTATTAGTATTAAAATTATAAGCTTATTATTTTATGCAAATGAAATCAATAAACTAGTTGAAAGAATTAACTTTATATATTTTGCAAAGTAATGCCTATACAAATGTCATTTGTAAATAATGAGCTTATTTTCAAAATGTCACTTTCCTAAAATTTTCAAAATTGAGATATTGATTTCTTCAGATTCATTGATTTCTCTTCTTCCTAGAAAGGAAGAAGCTCCTCTCCTTTTATTTTTGCTTTCATTTTGTTTCAAAGCATCATATAAGGTGTAAAAAGTTATCAACTATTGTCGACAACAAAATGGCAGTCATCCTATAGAGAAAACTTTTCAGTGCAAAATACGACTTGTCCTTCATTCTTACATGTTTTTTCTGCTATTTTTTTTTTTTTTTTCAAATGTCTGTGGTACTAGAGATTTGCTTTCAAAATACAGTATTCTTTGTCTCATCTGTAGCTCAATATATAGAACAAATAGGTTAAAATAATTCATTTAATTTTTTGTCTGCTATCAATATCATTTGCATGCTATAAATTATACATTACATTAACCTATGATGATGATAATTTATGTATGATTTTGATATTTGGCATATTCATCATTATTTTTATAAATGTATGTAGGTTTTCTAGATTTCTGTTTTGAAGAATTTAAATAAATTTGAATGAAAAATAGACATCTTACATCTCTGTATATAAAATACTTAGCTTAAAATTATGATGTGTTTTTCTGACAAGAAAAAAAGAAAATAGAAATGGTGGCACTGGAAATTGATGAAGTATTATGAAATATTTGTTATGAATAGCCTGTATTGGAAATGAGGAGGGCAAAGCTCATAGGGTGAGCGAGCAATCAAGGAATTGGGAGTACTACAGTGGCCAAGGAAAAAGAATAGAAACGGAGGCATCAGAAACCAATAAATTGTTACAAAATGTTTGAACAAGTGTGTGAATTGAGTGGAGTTGGGCTAAGAGGGAAATGAAGTAAGTGGGGAGTTAGATCAAGCAGAGTTGAGTGAAGCAAGCAGGGATGGGAATTGGACTACCCACCCTGTGGGAAGTTGGTTGAAGCTAGTGGGTTTGTTTGAGGGGTTGAGTTGTCACAAAATTTTTGTCATGAATAGTCTATATTGGGAACAAATGGATGAAGCAAGTGGAGAGCTGGGTCACTTTGAATCCTAGTTTTAACATATAAACATATATGACTCAGAATTAATTAATTAATTGCAAAAAGTTGTTAAAATTTATAAGATTTCAATATTGTACTTTGAGTCTAGTTATAACCCAGTACACTATAGCAATTGATGGGAATTGGCCAATTTATCATTAAAAAATTTTTCTATTATTTTTGTGAAATTTTTTATAACCTTTTTGTCATTTATTTTTTTTTATAGCTCTTCAACTTTGTCTTGTTGAGTTATCAGTTAGCTTCTGTTTCAAATATTGCTAAGTTTCTAGACAAACTGAACTGAAATTGAACTTTTCAATTGAGTATGTCTAGAAACTTGGATGAAATTTAAAATAGTATAATAATAAGGTATTAAACTGCATAAATAGTTGAGTTACTTAATGCACCTTTAACAGTGAAATGTTTAAAAAAATACTAATGTTTTCAACTTGATTAATGCTCTTTTTTTAAAAATCCTACTGCTAAAGGTGCATGAAGTAATTTAGCTAAGTTATAACAGAGGATAGTACATTATCTTCATTATATTGCATAAATATATGAATAAGCTAAAGTTGGGCCTGAAACAGACCAAAAACATTGTTATATCTTCACATTCAAATAAGTATGGCACTCTCTGGACAAAGAAATAATTTACAATATATATCTTAATCTTTATTGCATGAAAGCTAAAACACAACTGTTCACACAAGAGGGTGAACTCCAAGATGAAGGGAGAGAGAAAAACTTCAGACACTAATGGAAGATGGACTGATACCGAGGAGCAACAAACATATGCAATGCTAATAGATGATGGAAAGAGATACCCACTCCAATCACTGTCATAACACAATTCCCATTGTAAAGATAAAATGCATTAAGCAATATCCATCAGATTTATTTCCAAATAAATAGTTTTGTTACTTTAATGGATTTTATTTTATTGACTGATCATAGTAAAATATTAAAACCACATGCCATATTTGGCCTTATGCACCTTTATATAATTGCTATTTATGCAATTTATATCAACTATTTATGCAGTTTAATACTTTATTATTATACTATTTTTTAAATTTCATTCAAGTTTGTAGACCAGGGGTGTCCAACCTTTTTGTTTCTCTGGGCCGCATTGGAAGAAGTCAAGGAGTTTTAGGCCACAAAGATATATAATATATACTTGTGGCCCAATATACAAGTATATTTAAAAATTAACATGTCTATATTATAATAATAAGTATTAAAACTTTATCAAGAAAAGGGATATTTTAAAAAATTACTTCTACAGACACTTTCAATTTTTACTTAGAAATAGATAAATTCATTTATTATAACAGAGACAAATGAAAATTTATTTGAAAAACACAAATATTTGTATTATTTGGGTCTCTAATTAATAAAAAGTGACGAAACACCATTTTAAAATGTATTTTTATTCAATTAATATAATTATGAATAATATGTAGCCAAAGCGCCAAATGATACTTTTTACGTCAAACAAAAAAAAAATTACCCACATTTGGTGCAATGTTGCAAAATATTGCAACGTTGGAAGAAATACTAAATAAAGCTGGAGTTGTGAATCAAAAGATTATAGACCGAAGTGCGGAAAAAAGAGAGAGAGGACAAAAGATAAAGAAGTGAGAAAGGTTGAAAAATTAAGGGTCCATATTTGCTTCACAGAAGATCTATTCAACCTTTCTCACTACTAAATAATAATAAAAAATTAATAAAAAATTAAAACATTTGTCAGTTTTGTTTAAACCAGGCATGGCTAACATACGGCACGCGGGCCAGATCCGGCCCATCTGATGAATTTATGTGGCCCGCGATTAATCTTTCAATATTAGGTACTGAAGTCTGAATAGCTTGAAAAATTCCGATGCCTTAAAAAAAAATCAACAATTCACTGTGCGTTTGGAGTTAACCCTCCATTACAAATCTCATAAGTACAGCGTAAAGTGTTGATAAAGCATGTAATGTGAAAAATGTATCTGTAATCTCTATCTACAATTCAGTCTCTACGGGGTGATACCACAATGAGATCGCTCACCACCTCAAAATCTTCCTAGGGCAGCCTCTGGTTCAGCCCGTGAAAAAAGTTTTCTTTCCAATTCGGCCCAGGGGCAAAAACTGTTGGTTACCCCTGGTTTACACGTTTATTGGGCCGCATTGGAACTTGCCTTGGGCTGCATGCGAGCCGTGGGTTGGACACCCCTGTTCTAGACATACTCAATTGAAAAGTTCAGTTTCAGTTCAGCAATATTTGAAACAGAAGCTAACTGATAACTCAACAAGACAAAGATGAAAAAAAAATAAATGACAAAAAATAATAGAAACATTTTTTAATGGTAAATTGGCCAACTTGCAGCTTGTGAGCCACATTGTGGTTCTTCTAGACGCTTATATCCCTTATTACTTACAATTATGGGTCCAACTTTGGTGCTATTTTATTATATATATAAAATATTGTTCCAATATAGGATATAGCTCTCACATATTTCTGGTAGGTATTATGGGGTTCCTACCATGACAAGATTAGGTTCACCCAAGGTATATACTTATAACAAATCAAATTCAAGTGCTTTCAGACTTTCATCTTTAGGAAATGTTTAGAATATTCCTGAAAGTCAGAAAATAATAGTTTGTTTTATTCTAAGTTTCTATACTCCATTAAAAAGCAAATTTTTATATTGTAATATAAGTTTGTGTTATCTTATATATTTTAAAAATATTATTACATTTTTTTGTAGTAAAAATTTTTTAGGAAAATAACAATTTTTAGATACAAAAATGAATGTTATGATAACTTTCTGTGGCCCACATAAATTTTTATATATTAATTGTTGCTAGAATTATAAGTATTTATTTAAATTTTTGACTTTTTAAAATTTTATTGTATTTTTTTATACTTTCTTCCCATTTAACATATAGAAATAAAATGAAATTAATATGAAAGTAAAAGTATATTTAATGTTAATAATTTCTAACTTTTCCGTGTCGATAAATTTTATTTTGATGTGATTTCTGTGCCAAGTAATATATTTTTATTGTAATAGTTATTCGCTTATCAACATTTGTTGATTTATCTTTATCTTTTATCAAATTTTGGCATTTTATAACAGATACAAAATTATTATCTGATTTTTTTATGTCGAGATAAAAAATTGATTATCACAGAATTTGATTTATCTGTTTATACAAACAAATTAATTATCTGAGTTTAGTTCAAAGTGTACAGTAAATTTCTGGGCTTTTTTTCTTTTTATTGATAGAGATTTAAACAGTGAATCGTTTTGTATTATGTCTGAATTAATTTACTTTTATTTATAATTTATATCCAGTGTGCAGTGTGTGTTTATTTCTTTCTTTCTTTATTTATTTATTGGGAACACTTCCAGTACACTTGATCAATTCTAACTGGATTGTAAAAATTAAATTTCCATTTATTTATTTTGAATTTAGTTAATGTTAAATAAGAACTTCTGAATGAGATGCAGCATTGTTATTACTTATAAGTGCATAGTGCGCTCTTAGTAATCCAAACTCTAATTAGTCCATAGAATACTCACCAACTCTGATTCTCAAAAACTACAGCCTACTGCTTTATTCAAAGAGTTTTTATTTATTACTGACCTTTATATACTAAGTGCTTTTGAAACTGTGCTACATCGTCAGGGTTTATAACAAATGTAATAAAAATAAAACCCAAACACCAGAGATAAAACAATCTCCTTTCTCCATATCTCTTCTTTTTTAACTTTGACAATTTTTACATACAAAAAAAATCAACTCTGGCTAAAAAAGGAGAGAAAAGAAAAAGAACATTTGGGTTTCAAATGCTCTGTGAACTTTTGAACTTATAGCAAATGAACACTTTATTAGAAATATCTCAGAGCTTTCAGTTAATGTCATTTTTCTACAACTCTATTTAATTAATTTTTTTTATTTAACAACTATTTCTGACATTAGGAAAGTCATAATGTCTTTATCATAAACTATTTTGCATTTCTTATTCTGCCTTTGGTACCTTTTCCACCATCAAGATAGTCGCCCTTTCCCTAACTTCCATCACTAACTTCATTCTATCCTACTCAACCTTCACATCTCTACTGTGTACTTTTGCCATTAACAAGTAAGATTGTTGGGCTGCAATTTTCAAATTGTAGACTTATGAATTCACACTGATGTCCGTCTGTCTGCTTTCCTTAATCTTGGGAACAGAGTTAGATAGATGAAAGTTGAGACTAGATATGGAAAGCTTAGGATATACTAATTAAATATATGAACTTTCAGTCTGGACCAGAAGTGCTCTGACCACTCACACTTCTTGGCAAGACCTCATAGGTGCCAAATCTCATTATCCATATCTTGTTCTTTACTTGTTATTGTACTTGCTCTGCGTATTAATGCACTCCATGCAGTCCTTTTGTACTCCCAAAGGTTTTTTATTTTAAGAGAATTTATACTGGGACATATAAATTTCTTTTTTCCACAATTCAGTTGATGTATAATCAGGACTTTTCTTCTCATCATGAGTGTGTCTGTACACAATGTTTTCTCATTTCCATCTATCACAATAAATTCTTTCTCATTTTTTAAGCTAATTCTTCTGCTTTATAATTCATTAACAGATTGCATTTTTTCCATAAACATTGCTAAGAAAAAACTTTAAAACAATTTATATTATTTTTTCTAGTTCTTTTTCTTTTGCAAAGAATGTTTTTATTATTCCTGTTCACGTTTCAATATTCATTCAGCTTTTCAAAATCGTATACAAAACTGGTTATGAAATTTTTTAACATTGCAATAACACTGTGCTGACTGAATTTTGGCAACTTATCATAGCACTCTAAAATTTCAAGTATATCTTTGAGGAACAAATATTTGCATTTATTGGTGCAATTGCAGTTCCAAATGAGGTGATTAGGATCTTATCAGAGCTGTTGACTGTGCCCTGTAGGAGTAAGAGTCAAAGGAACTGATGGTTTACACCTGATCCTTTGGGAGATAGAGCCTTTCCCAAAATCCCAAGCCTAGGTAAATTCAAATGTATCTTCAGTAACATAATGAAATTTAATAAATCTTTCATATTTACATTGCAATCACACCAAAAAAAAATACCAGACTTATGGAACCTTTATTTTATTTAAATCTTTTAATGGCAGATCTATTAACATCTAGGCAATATGTATTTCAGATTTTTTTTTGTACTACTACTGCTCGGTTGCCTGTTTAAAACATTTCAACACCTCCTTTCTATACAAACATTTTTAAAAGAGAAAACCAATGATTCAATATGATCTAAATCACATTTTTTTTAAACTATACACCTTCTCACAATACTATTAATGCATTAGTAACAACCAGCTATTATTATTTTCTTTTTTCCTTTAAATCTTAAAAGAAAGGAAAGTTAAAATTGACAGATATTCCACATCTGCTTTCAAATTGACTTTTAAGTACAGTTAATCCACAGATTATTTGCACAAAAGTAAAGTACTTTTGAATAAAACAAAATTTAATTTTCTTAACTGAACTTTAAAAATATAACTCGCTAATCTTTATCTTTGGCTAACAGTTCATATATTCAAAATTTTTTCAACCTCTCGAAAGGCTCTCTTTAGTGTTTTGTACATGGAACACTTCTTAAAACAACTTTGTCTTCAGGACAAATATAACCATCTATGTTTTTATTTTTGCATTTTATATCTCCTGATATTTTCCTACAGTCAATTTTCCTCCCTCACATTATTTGAACTTTTTGGAATAATTCTTCTTCCAATGAATTTTGCCTTCTCCGAGGAGGCTTTTAAACAGTCATAAGATCTAGTTTTAAAAAATTTAAAATATTTCTCCATTTAAAGAATGTTCTGTTTGAAAATCTGAAATGGTGTTCATTCCAAAAACAATGGTCTTTTAAGAAGTGTTTCGTCTAAAAAACTTCGAAGATGACTTTTGAGAGTTCAAAAATATTTAGAAAATATGAACTGTTAGCTGAAGCTAAAGGTTAGCGAGTTATATTTTCAATATATCTCTTTAGTTTGGAAAATGTTGATAACTTCATACAGACCTTATATGAAGAATTTATTGATCAATAAAGGTTTCAGTTATAAGTTATTTTGCAATTATCATCAGGTTTCATATTTTCAATAATCTATTTTGAAATATCAAACGTGATGAAAGCTACAAATGTAACTGAAATCGCAGTTATTTCAATACATTTTATTGTAAATAGGTAAATTAATTCTATACATTAAATAGTAAATTATCTATAGTTTTATTATAAAACTCTGGTAGATGGATTTTGTCATTATTTCATAAGAAAATTACGAAATTTGTGTTTAGTCATATTAATGCAATAAACTATACTTACTTTTTGTTTTATTTTACAGATAAGATCGATGAAATAAGCTCACCACCATTTGTGGTGAGTAAAGCAAGGCAGGAAAGTAAGAATTTGTCTTAAGATTTTACAAACTTCAGAGTTTTTGAATAGGTAATTGTTTTATTTTTGAATTATTTATATTATTAAATTAAAAAAATATTTTTATTAATTTACATTAAATTTAATTATACTTACATTAAAAACAGTCAAACCCCATTAATACAAAGTTGAAGGGACTTAAAAATTGGCATTTTTGTATTAAGGTAGTTTGTATAGTTTGCTTAATACAGCAAACTGTACAAATTTAAAAATAATTTATTTGCTTGGATTTCAATGCAAACTGTTTGTGTTTAACTGAATTATGGTATTCTAGTTTAGTTGTTTAATTATTTCCATTATTAAAGCAATTAAAAATAAGAAAGATTTTAGAAAATCTCTCAAATTTCTGGTTTTCTATGTATATGTTAATTATCTTCAGCATTGTCACAGTGTACACAATACTGACTATAAGAGAAAGTGCAATTTTTTGAATTGGCGTAAACATTCAGTGTATAACTGCATTGTCAATGATGATAATAACATTGTCACTCTAATCATTGTGGCCAATATTAAAGTAGAAAAATTCATCCTCGGTTGTGTTGCAGCTCCTGCATCCCACTTTGGCTCTTGTTACTCCATGGAAGCTGGAAGCAGTGTGCTAAGTATTAAACAATTTGCTATTGAATTTGCAGGACTGCAAATTCAACACCAATTATATTACTTTGTATTATTATTTATTGACTGATATTTTGTATTAACCAAACTGATTAACATTGAAATCTTTGTCCACACAATCACAAATCTACTCATTAACAGATTTTGCATTAACTGATAACTTAATAAAAGGGTTTGACTGTTTTAATAGTCATTAGAAAAGGAAAGTAAGTACTGATTTAACATAAGAATCAATGAGAAAATTAGGTTTTATTGTTGTCTCATTATCAATGACACAAATTATTCCAAAAAGCAAAAAATCCTTTGAAGATAAAAGTCTGAAGGTGAATCAGCAAGATTCAAAACTGTTTGAATTGAAAATACATTTAAAGATTTTACTCCAATAAAACAGCTTCTGATAACCTCCAATTGAAATTCAATATTATATCAAAAATTACATATATTATATTTTTAAGACAATGTGATAAAGAGATACTTTTGATATTCGTGATAGGAGTTGATTAAAAGTTACAAAACTATATTTGAATACTTTCATTTTGGATTAAACATAAATTCCTAAATTGTAATTTTGCCATTGTTCCTACAAAATTTATATTTAAAATAAATTAATTTTGTAATATTTTAATTGACATTAATACAGAAATCTATTGTAAAAAATTTAGGACTGTCATTGAATGAATGAGAATTGTCAAGCAACAATGAGACAATCATCCCATTTTTGCTTAGAATTGATTAATTAATAATTGCATTACTTTTATACTTTTAAAAGTAATTATCTTAAATCGTGGTTTTACAATCCACGAAACCTTTTTATAACAGTGTTGTCTCCGTAACAATCTTCACAAATGTTTTCGACCTCCACTGAGGTCTGCTTCAGGTGATGTCGAAAACATTTGTGAAGATTGTTACGGAGACAACACTGTTATAAAAAGGTTTCGTGGATTGTTATTACTCAACACAGTGTTAAGTTATTAGAAGTTGTTTTGCATGGTTTTACATTTTATTATTTATTAGCAGCTTTTTTAATTTATTTGAAATTTGAATTGTTTATGAAAAAAGTAAATTGAACTCACAAGTTTGTTGAATAAAGAAATTACAATTAATGATTATAAAAGTGAAACACACTTTGATATCCAGTGGCATTTTACTGTAATAAAAATGCTTTTGACCTATTCATGGGTCTTTTTCAGTTAGGACTATCACATAAAATTTAAAAAATGCTATTTTATGTATTCTATGAGATATTCCTAACTGAGAAAGACCTATGTATAGGCTGAAAATATTTTTATTATAGTAAAATGCCACTGGAAATCAAAAGGTGTGTTTCATTATATAATTGTTTCTCATTCCAGTAAAACTTGAGATTGTTTTGATTACAATTAATGTTTGACATAGATATACAGGATGTATTTATTTAAGATGAATTTAATAATTAACTAAGCGACAAATATTGTTTAAAAATTTTTAATGTTGTGATAATTATGCAATAAATAGCTTATTTCTGTTTATGATAGCAAAACATTTTTATATTTAATTTACTTTCACATCATTTGTATAAAGTCGGCAATGACGAATTGTTAGCTTTATATACGTAAGCATTTAAGAACATTTTATTCAATGAAAGTGGATTAATGATTGCAAAATACACTTTTTATTTATTTATTTATTTTATTTTTTACATTTCTATAATTCTACTAAATCTCTTCTTTTAATAAATAATCATCTAGTTAATATTATATATATATATATATATAAATGCTTACATACAGGATTTTCCAGAAAGAATGATACCATTTTAAATTATTGTAATTATGCTAATTATGTGCCCAGTGCCTATGCCATACTGGCAATCTATTGTTCTCAGATATGGCCCAAATTTAAATTTCAATATTTTTCTATAATAAAGAGTTTGTGAAAGATTGATTTCAGGCCCTTATTAATAGAGGGGTCCCGGGCAATTGTCTATTTGCCCATAGGATAACATGCCACTGATGAAACTTTAATATTTACTCTATTGATTGTTTTACAGTACATCACATACTTCTTGGGTAATAATTAACATAATTACAGTAATTTAAAATGGTGGAATTCTTTTTGGAAGACTTTGTATTTTTTATTATTCTAAATTTTTAAGTAACAGTTGAATGTTCTATAATTTGACAGTAAAGAACTCCTGATGACAGTCTAAAAACTAGGCAGAAAACATTTGAGATTGAAGGGATATATTCCAAATGAGCACTTCTAATTATTGTCCCACAACCTTAGACTTATAATAGGTTGTTCAATAACCATGAACGGTCTCTCATGAAGTCACACTGCTTACATTTATTTTTATTTTTCATATATTACTTTTTCATCTGTTATATATAAGAGGAAAAGTATGGCAATCAGTTTAAAATATGACTGCCAAGATTTTTACATTTTTGGACTTTCGAAATGTCGAGAAATACAAAAAAAAAGTTGGAGGTTTTTTCTTTATGTATGAATGTTTGTGTGGGGAAGAATGATTTTGTTTACCTACTTTGAAGCTTAATAATTCCTCTGCCTTTTGTCAAAAATTTTGAAATTTTGTATGGAGGTTTATGTATTAGGAGGATCGATTCTATTAAATTTTGATGGTTAAAGATTGAGAAGTGGGGAGATAGAGAGAGGAGTTGTCATATCCCAAGTGTGGTCTCACTTGAAAATTTTACTTGATATTAACATTTACAGTTTTTTTATAAAACTTGACTCTACTCATAAAATTAAGTTTTTTGCCATTTTATAATAATTAATAATGTAAAATGTTTTTTTTTATTATAAAATCCAATAACTAATAGTACCATGAATGATTTTAATTCTTACCAGGAAAGTTATGCAAATCATTGCTGGATTTTATATATATATATATATATATATATATAAGGATTTCAAAGCTTAGTTTAAACTAAACGACTTGTAAGTACATTAATGGAGTAAAATTGTGAAAATAACAAGATAAAAGATCATCCTCAATAAGTGCTTTTATGCTTAATTCTCATTAATTTCAGTTTTGTTAAATTATAATAACAATAATTTTCATATAATAGGTATATCATTCGTTATTATTGTTATTATTTACAATTAGTAATAATTAAATAGACTAAAAACAATGTTAAATATTAATTCTCATTATTTGAATGAGTATTTCAAAATTTTAACTGTTACAAATGCAGAGCTGTTGCTAGTGATGATTGAATTATTGCAGATTATGAGACATTTTAAAATTCTGTTTGTGTCAGCTATTTGTGTAACATATTTCACTATAATATAACACATGTATTACATCAAAATAAAAATTAAATAAAAGAAAATAATTTATATCAGCAGAATTTATTTAAAAACAAACATTTTCAATTGTTCAGATTGGATGATAGAACCTGATAATGACTTATTTTCTATTTGTTCTTTTTATTTTATTGAAGTAACTTGTTTTCATTCAAGTTCAAGACAAAATATTAAATAAAAATAGTTGTTATAGACATGGTTTGATATAAATTAAATGTATAAAAAAAAAAACAATTATTTATCATGACATCGTCACAATGCCATGCTACAATTTATAATCATATTTTTAATTTATTTAATTTAAAATATATGCTCTCTACCTCAAATCAGTACTGTAGTGTCTTATCCCTGTACATCATATGTTTCCTGTTAGCAACTGAGTGGTGTCAGTCAACTGTCTATCACCTTTTGGGAGAAACTTTTGAATTGAAATAACATGACTTGTGATTTGTATTGGAAGTTCATATATAGTTATTCATGACTTTCTGCTCCCAAGATTTCCATATCTGGTCTTGTATTTCATTTATCTAACACTGTTCTTGAGATTAAAGAAAGACGGATGGATGACAATGGGAATTTATAGGTCCAATTTTTCAAATTGCAGCCCTATTATATAATTTATAATAATTTGAACGTTGTGTAGCAACGAGTAAGCATTTGTAACATAGAAATTTTGAAATGTGGTATTCTGTCTCATGAGTGTTGAGCTTGAAAGTGCTTGTTATACTCATACCCTATTCAAAGCAGAACTACTTTGTGCTGTTTTGCTATAGGTCTTTTGTGCTCAGTGGTAACTTGCAAGTCATGCACTCCTTTTGATAAACACAATCAGTTATTTACATTAATTTATTTAGAGCCCTTGTATTAGATTAGCTTTGTGTATATTTTGTCATATAAGCTTATTTTTAGTGCATTCTACCAATTAAGAATTAAGAAGAAAGTTTGCAAGTGCAATGATGGCTCAAAAATTCAAAGAAAGAGCATTTCTCAGCACTGGTAATTATTGAATATGAATGTTATGTCAATTGGAACCGATGAACAACAGGTTGATACAGGTGCTTCTTTCAATTTGGCAACATTCATGGTATAGTCTAGATTAGATTAAAAGTGTTCATTATTGATAAATTTAGGTGGTTGTAGCAAAGTAATTTTTTAGTTTTTACTTTTCCAGCTTGTTATGTATATAACACAGGAAAAGTATAGGAATCGTATCAAATTTGACTCTGGATTTTTGCAAATCTTCATGTTTTGAGAGATCCCTGAACCCAAAATAGTCAAAACATGGAAAACAATTTTATGGACATAACGCGTGTGTGTTTCATTTAATATCTCAGGATGAGATAATGATTAAGAAACAAAATTTGGCATGATAACTTGTATTAGGAGGGAGGAGATAGAGGGGATCACATATTATATCTTGAATGGAATTGGATTTAATGAAGATTTTGTTCATTATTAGCATTTATAATATTTGTCTCTACCCTCCAAATTAAGATTTTTGCCATTTTATAATAATTAATAATATAAAAGTTATTTTTAAACAAAATTTCATAACAGATAGCACCACAGACAATTTTAATTTTGTGCTAATGTCTTAATGTTTTTTGCCAGGGAATTTATGCAACTCAATACTGGACTTTTTAAGTATTAATAAATGATTAATTTGGAGTTGCAATATGTCTTTGTGACCTTTTGGGTCAGCATCCACCTTTTTAGTGCCCTGTCAGGATTGACACCACTAACACGGAACACGGAAGCCAAGACAGCAATTACTACGTCACACTGTTGCGCGAGTGGTCCCGTGAGTGGACAGACGGATTCGTAATGTCAGCCGATTGAGAGACAGCATGTGGAAGAGACTCGAACTACACTTAACTAGGATTTAATTAAAAATAAATTGGATAAGATACAGAGGTTCTAAAGTTTTGTCGCAGAAAGAGAGGGTTTACATAAGGTTCGCGTGGTGATAAATACCTTTGGTAACTGATATCCCGATCAGGGTTGTGCTGAATCGGAGAATCAGGTAATAGTTCTTCTTATAGGCTTTTTCAGGATTTGTCCAAGGGTGAAATATCCAGTCAAAATGTCCCGTTGAAATATCCAGGCTCTATTGTGCACTAACACAAAAAAAAGGTTGTTGATAAAGGTTATCCTACGGAATGGGCAATGACTTCTTTCCTCTCCGAGGACTGAAACGGTGACTGACTCTTTTCGGTCATCTCTGGTGATATTCACGGACGATTTCGGCCGTGCAGAGGTTAATAGTTCATGAGAAAGCGTCATGTTTCCTTCGAGAAAATGTAATGGGAAACTTTCTCAGGTAGCTATGAACAACAATTGTTACGTAACTCGAACAATATTAATATTAAAGTCTAGTTCGAATATAGGAATTTCTGCTACCTCACATCTTCTTATCTGCACTTGTCAGTTGTAATCATTTCAAAGGTATTTATTCATTAAATAAATTTTATTTTTAAAACAGTTTATAACTTTTCGAGTATAAAGTTGGAAGGAAAAATATTTACTGGTATTGAAACTGTAGTGTTTCAAGACAATAAAGTTTTGATATTTTTTATTTTAGCCATAAAAAAGATGATAATCTTTTCAAATAATAATAATAATTTTTAGAAAAGTGAAATTAATTGAACAATTGGTAATTAAATTTTATTGTTATTCAGTAGGAGTTGGAGAATGTCATTTTGCTGTAAGAAATTCAGTTTGTACGAAAAACATGAATATTCCGAGGAGATCGAACATAACACTGAATATTATTTGGTAAGATGATAATTTTGAATAATTTAAAAATATACTTGTTTTAATTGATCCAATATCAGTGTTGTTTCCAAATGAATTTTAACTGGTTATTCTACAGCTAAATATTTCCTGTTGTCTGTTAAAAGTGTGCTTTATTTTATTATAATGATTATTTGGAGGTAACTGCTCTATGGATAAGTCTGCTATTGGCTCTTATTATGCGAATATTAAGAATGTGAATACTTATTAAATCAGGTTTGTAAGGAAATTTGGGATAGAAGCAAGCTGGTATTGTGGTCTTACTACCTAAAATTTTTCTTGAGGAAAATACTGCCATATAGCAATGGAATAGTATTTTCTTTACATAAGTTCATTTTTAGGTTTAATTGTTATTTATTGGAACATTTAACGGTCTTGAATGTGTAAATTATAATTTACAACCAATATGATTTTTCAAATTGTTAAACAATTCAAAACAGAGAATCTTTTTTATTCAACAATAATTTTCAATGAAGAAACAGTTTAACTATCTTAATTAACCATTGTCCAGGTTCCAGAATGTAAATAATTTAAAATTCAAAGCTATGTAGGTACATACATGACACATTTTCAACTCCTTAGGATAACAGATTCTTGAAAACAAATAATAACACTTTACATAGCAAATGAATAGCCAGATTCCTTTATCAAGCCATTAAGGCTAAATAATTACTAAGCAATTTTGGCAGAAGTCAGGTTGTCATCTCTTCTTAAATGTAATAATTATAAGTAAATAAATTAAAATTAATTTTAGAATATTCTGAAAGAACAAATTGGCCTGGGGCAGAACTCAAATCCACAAGTCCTACCTACTGTAGAGATGCATTGCAAGATAGTGTAACTGGCCATTATAGGATTTGATCCCGGGATCTCGAAAATCGGGATCCCGACAACTTTTCAGTCCCAAAATTTTTGGGATTAAGTTTTCCTAATCCCGAGATTTTCGGGATTGACATCATTTTAAAAAAAGTTGTAAAATAGACTGCATGAAGCGAAACGTTCAGTGCCAGTGCTTTTAACAGAATTGCTTGCCTATCATTTTAATATAAAATACAAGAAATTTTATTCCAAGCAAGCAGCAGAAATTAACCTAGCGGGCTTGCGATGCTTGCTTGGAATAAAACTTCTTGTATTTTCAACTAAAATGATAGGCAAGCAGTTCTCACTGGGTTACTTGGTAATATAATTCATTTTTGTATTTTTGAATTTTCGCAGGCGCCAATCTATTTTCTGGCGCAGTCGAGAGCACTGTTTCAACATGATGAAACATAAATCTCTTTTGCATTTATGTCTTGGAGTTAATCTAAGATCAGTAACTTTGTTTTAACATTTTACTTTCAATCTATAATAAAAATAAACATTATTTCTTGAATTTGAATTATAATATTCAACTCTTGTTCTAGACATTCACTTTCATAACTATCAGATGCAAAGGATGCACAGGCCTAGGGCTGAGGTACCCCAAAATGGGGTATCAAAAAGTGATCAGTATTATACTTTTATTTTCAAATTTTAAATTTTGTCATTGTAGGGGCCAATTCATAATGTTTTTAGTTAAAGTTCAAAAATAATCAACTATTTATATCATAGTTATTTTTTAATACTTTTTCCAAAAAAGGGGAGCGATAATTAAAATTTCATATGGAGCACATGAAAAGCTAGTTATGACAATGCACTTGTGTGCATATATAAAACATTAACATTTTCTTATGGTATTCTGATACATAATTTATTACTTGAGAAAATACTATCATTTTACTTACGTGTTGCACATAAATGAAGATATATTTGAAATTTACTTTTATATATGAAACATCGCTAAGCAATCTACTATCAAGCTATTTTAAGGCTAGTAAATAAATTAAATACAAATCAACACCTTCCGTTTTAAAATTTGGCTATGGGTAGGTGGTTATTCTTCTGTCTCATGGTAAATTTAATAATTAGAAATAAATTAATTCTAATTTAGAATATTCTGGAAGAAGTAATTTATTTAATTTACAAGGTCTGTTCAAAAAGTATCGGTCCTTTTTTTTTTCCGCGTAAACCAATGATGCGCGAGAGGCCTCCTTTGGTGGAGTTGTGGAGGGGACAGTCATGCACATCCCTGAATTTTTTCCCGCCTGCAGGAAGCGTCAGTCGTTGGCAATCGGCCTATGAGTGAGGTCATGTAGAGCACTCTAGTCGGATTCCACTAAGCTGTGACTGAACAACGTGAGCAGCGATATTACATCAAATTTTGCCAAAAACCTTGGCGATACCCGAGTGTAAACCATTCGCAAGATTCAGCAGGCTTTCGGGGACGATCCTCGAGGCCAAAAAAAGCGTGGCAGGTCTGCAGCAATATCAAAGGTCATGTTGACAGTTTTTTCGACTCTCGTGGGGTGGTGTGTCGTGAGTACGCACTACAAGGCCAAACCATTGCAAAGGAGTACTACCAGGAGGTTTTTCGTCGTCTTTCCGATACAGTGCGACGCAAATGACTGGATCTGTGGTCGATCAAAACTTGGCAGCTCCATCGTGATAACGCATCCGCCCATTCTGCGCATCTGATTCGGGCTTTCGTCGCCAAACACAATACTCCTGTGGTTCGTCATGCTCCGTACTCTATCCACATGGCTCCGTGTGACCTTTGGCTATTTCCCAAGCTGAAAATGTCGCTAAAAGGAACCCGAATTTAGTCGAGAGAAGACATCGTACGAAATGCGACGGACCGGCTGATGGCCATTCCAGAGAATGCGTTCCAGCAGTGTTTCCAGCAATGGCAGGAACGCTGGGAGAAGTATATAAACTACCAAGGAGACTACTTTGAAGGGGATTAGGGTTTTGTACCTCAAAGTTAATAAATTTATTTTTGCCGACCAAAGGTCCGATACTTTTTGAACAGACCTTGTATATACTAGCCTTAAAATAGCTTGATGGATAATCCAGTAGATTGTTTGACAATATAAAGAAATTGATAGTAGCATTCAAAAGTTTCAGGACTGAGTTTATAAGTTCAGAAATTGTTAGAGTTACAGTGCTGAAACACATCCTTATTCAAAATAAGCCCCTCTTGCAACAGCACACTTCTGCCAATGGGTGTAGATGTTGTGGAAGCACTTCTGGAACCCTTCTTTATGATGTCCTTCAATTCAAATTGCATTGTGTTTTTCACTTATGCATTTGAAAACTGTCGACTCTAAAGTTGAAATACCAGCTCGGGAAACAAGTGGTATGATCTTGGCAACCTTTGAAATATTTTTATCAGTGCAAGCTACCACTGATTGCCTGCTACATTTGATGTTTTCAATTTCTTCCCTCTCCTCCTGAAACTGTTAACACCAAGACAGAATGTTATCACCATAAGCCTGCTTCAACATGCAGGTTTCTGTTGGCCCTTTGCCCAAACAAATACAAAACTTAATGTTTATGCACTGCTCAATGAATACCACATTTTACTAATTGCCAAACACTCCACAACCTGCTCACAATACCTTTATATACTGCAGTGATTATGTGACCTGTTTGGATGCGATTGTTCCACGTGCAGGGGATTTATGTTGTAACATAAGCCAAGAATAACCATAAGTGTGGTATACATGTACATTTTCTTGTAGATCAAGTCCCAGAACTTTTGGATACTACCTTATATGTATATATAATAATTTACAAATTTAAAATTTCAGAAAATTGATGGCTATTGTTTCTGCGAATGGAAGAGTATTCTGTATTATATATTATCATTTTTTACATTGGGCATTTTAAATTTGGTGATGAGATGGAAACCCGTATGGAAGGTATTGCTGACGGCAAATACTTGCCCATTATCAAAAGCCAATATCGTTGTATTAAAGGTGAGTTTAATTTTAATGCTTTTTAATATTTTAAATGAGTTAAAACTTTAAATGTTTTAACAATTTAAAAAATTAATTAAAATTGTTTATAAACAGGGTAATATAAAGGATATCTGAGAAATGTTGGGGAAAAACAAAAAATTAAGCATTTCCAAATGAAATAATATAATCAGTTCTTACTTTTTATTCGGTGGTTCTTAACCATTATTCCTTGAAACACTAGTGTTTCACAAATTTGTTACAAGTGTTTTTGCTAAATTATGAAAGCAGCATACTAGCTGACACTATGATTGGACGAACTTCAGTGTAAATTCATAGTTTGCAACACAGACAAAACACAACCTGCATTTTGAGTGAACTTTCCTTGTTATCCCTGCAAAGACAAGAAATATAAATATTATATGTAAGTAATACTTTTTGCATAGAGAATCCCTAGTTTCAAAAAAATTTGTTAGCAATGTTAAAACCTGTACTACACCAAATAGTACAATAAAAGTTTGAATATCTGTGGAAGCTCTGCTTTAGCTGAAGTAAGATTGTTATTCAGAGCTAAGTGTTGTGTCCATTTTTAGAACGAATGAATTATTGTCATTTTTTTAAAAAATAAGGCACAAATGTTTTTATAAAATGTCTTAAAAATGATATTCGGTTTGTTAAAATGCATACATAGCTGATATTTTTAATTATTTGAATAGCTTAATACAAATATCCAAGGAAAACATGAAAATATTTTGACATCCACTGACATATTTCAGAAAAAGTATCAATTTGACTTGATGGTTTTGTACCTGAGTGCAAACCCCAATTCAACAAACACTTTCTTATTATGTAAAATTTCCGGCTTATTTGTGTTGATACACATATGATTTGAGAGTTGAAACTAAGGGCCAAAATAGACTGGTCTTAACTACTTTTGGTAATATTGAAGTTTCTGATAGTAACGAGACACTTGTTGCATATTTGAACGTCAAACTGCATATAAGAGTTAACAATATTTATGTTCAAATATTTACATGCATGACTTCAAATATAATTGTTACAAAATGATAAGTTTTTTTTCTTTTTATGTCTTTAAAATATATTACTTTCTGCAATATATTTTGATAGTTACAAACAACTATAGTAAGAGAAAACTGTTCAAGAATATAAAAGTTCATTTATATAAAATTCAAAAATTGATTCTAAATAATTGCTGTACAATTTATATATATATAAAGAAAAAATGAATTATATAGCAAAATAGAAGTAATCTTGAACTTGAAAAGAAATAGAAAATTAAAATTTATGAAATTAAATTTTACATCAATTTAAAGTAATGAGAGTTGTTGATAATTTTGAAATCAGAAATAGCATCAATGTTAAAGCAACTGGCATTTCTGTTCATATAGAACCTGAAATAAAATTAAATAAAAACTTAAAATTAGTTAAAATTAAAAATTTGTCTGAGGCTATTTAAAATATAAATTATATAAATATACTTTATATTTTAATTAAAATAAGTTAATATGTTTTTAACACTTATACATATGTAGGATTCTCATGGTTTAAGTGGTGTAGAATACGTTCATACGAGAAGTCATCTTCCACACACCACCGATCAGTTGCAATATCAATTGACTGATGACATTCAAGATTCCGTAAGTAGACTTTTGACATTTATGTAATATTTCGACATTGTTTAACTTCCTATTTAATGTTTTTATAGGATGTAGAAGTTCGTTATTTTATATACAAATACACTAGATACATGTGGGACAATGAAAATAATACTTTTAGCAGACTAAGGTAAGTTATAAGATCTTTTATTTCTAATTTAATAAAGAAAAGCAAATTAAACCATGCTTAATTCATGTAGACTACATTTTTAATAAAAGAAAAGAAATGCTTTTGGTTAAATATTTGATCTTTTTCAATTTAAAATACAGTAATTCATTTAATAGTTTAGAATGAGGTAGAATAGACTGGAGTTCTTACATTAGAACAAAATTTAAATTAAAAATTTAAAATAAACTTTTTAAAATTATAAACAAAGGCAGTATAATTTTATATTAAAATTATATAATTTTATAATAAATTATGTAGACAGAAGCCTTGTGCTAGGCTATCTTGCTTCTGTATATATATAGTTGAATACAAGTTCATGAGAGTACAGTGGGTGATCGGTTAACGAACAGATCGGATAACAAATACTTTCGCGAAAGATTTTTATGTTCGGACAACGAACACATGATCGGATAACGAACATCCCACAGAACAAACAAGAAGAAGCGACGTAAAATAACGAATACCAATTGGACTTTCCTTGTCTTCGGGCAACAATTCGAAACTTTTCGGAGTGTGGGAGACGTCGACATCGACGCTCAAGCCAGTATATACCGATCGGATAGTATTCCTCCAAACTTTAAAACTCTCCCTTATAATTCCAGCCTATTATTTTTATGACAAAAGAATTCTTTTATGTATTCGCGAGACTGTCGGGTAGGCACTCGTTAAGTTTTGCGTCTGTTTTTTTTTTTTGTAAGGTGAGAGTATAATAGCAAAGGTAAAAAGTGGGCAGAAGATACCTAATGTTGCTGGGCAGTATGGCGTGAACAGGTCTACAGTAGGCCGCAGTTCATTTTTTTAAGAAAAATACCGTATAATCAAGAAGACTCAAGCAGCTAAAGGAGTAACAAAAATCACATATGAGAAATAAAGAACATCGAAGAGTTCGTAATGGAACCTGAAATGGACCTGACGACAGAAGAACGCCAAGAACTCTTGAATGAAGAACACCAAGAAACTCGGCGAGATATGTTTTCTTCTGAAAATGCGGACCCTTATGCCGATATCTGCTATTAAAGATCTTGTAAAGAAGTGGGATGATGTCAGAACAACGGTCTTAAAATGGCATCCAAACCAGGTTGAGGCTTGGGGATTTCTACAATTGCAATGCTATTAATTACTTATGAAAAATCCTGAAGAAGAGAGAAAAGCAATCGACATTAGACAGATTCTTTAACCCTTTCAAACTGAAAAAACATGACTTATTAGTCATGTTTCTTCAGTTTAACGCAAGACTGTGTACGTATGTATTTTTATTATTACATATAAATAAACGTAGTAAGAAAGTATAGCCTATATTTTTTATTTTGGGGAGTCTCCAGAACGAATTAATCAAATTCCCATAGAAACCTATGGTAAATCGATAATCGGTTAACGAACAATTCGGATAGCGAACAAAGTCTTGGAACGGATTATGTTCGTTAACCGATCACCCACTGTATAGGCAATTTGTAGTGGATCATTTGATGGCATGGATGCCTTGCATCCCAATTCCTCATGGAGCCAAATTCTGTTTTGGCTCCTACAGAAGATTTATACATAGTTTAAGCATTAAAACAACATTTACAGCATTACAAAGTTGTAGAGAATCTCAAAATTAGTACAAAACTTTTTTAGTTAAAATACTCAAAAGGGATGTGCTTAGGCACTGTCAAAAATGGGTGAGGGAGATTGTATGAGGCTTCTCTGTGTGACAAGCATGGTATATTCTTCTGAATAGTTATATGCATTGAAAACTATAGTGTTTTCCATTAAAAACACTTCTTTTAAACTAAATCATACCCACAACCACATTCCTTTACAAAGTTGATTGCCTTGAGTGTAAGGCGAAGTATCTGCTGGTTTATATCAGGCTACTATATCATAACTAAATATTAAGTAATTTTGCCTAGGATAGGTGTTACGTGCCATCTCTTGATAAATTTAATAATAATAAATTAATTAATATTTAACTTTTTAATTTATAAATGGCCATATCTAAATTATTGATAATTCTGGAGATGAAGATTGGAAGAATATTATGCATTTAATTATGCTACCTGGATACCTCCAGGTAGCATAATTGGCAATGCATCTGTACTGTGGGAGTTGCAGGTTTAAGTCCTGCTCCATGCAAGTTCTTTTTTCTGGAACTTTCTAAATTAAAAATTAAATATTAGTTTATTTATAATTATTAAATTTATCAAGAGAATGCATCTAATGCCTCCTCTAGACAAAATTACTTAATATATAATTATTATATAGTAGCCATATTACAGCCTGATTGTAATTGACAGATTGTTTAACCTTAATAAAAAATTGGGTTAATAGATGTTTATGCTTTGAAACCTGGGTTTTCAAACATTTCATTTTTCAAACAATTTGATTTATGAACAAATTTCTGAACTTGTATGCCTAATACAATATCTTTGTCTAATCCTGTATGACAGTTCTGAAATTCTCATAGAATAGATGTTATCCCATTCTGTAATTAATGTAGGTATATTCCATGAGATTGTTTTTTAACATTGAGGCTCATTTGAGAGAGATATAGAATTTGTGAGAAGCCAGGGGGTAGGTGGATATCAGTTTAAACCTCTTAAATTGGTGACGGTCTGGTGAAGACCGCTCACTTTGTCACTGGATAGTTGACCCGAGTGACCAAGGAGGGATAAGTCCATTGATGGGTGTTTGCGCCTAATAAGTCCACACGAGAGCAGGTTAAACAACAAAAATAACAATTTAATGAACTAACTTAAAGCAAACAAGATTACAGGCAGATATATGCAACATAATGTTCAATACTGTGTTCATGGACTAAAATATCAACTATATACTAATTCTTAAATGTTAAAAACAGAGAGAGAGAGTTTACAACCATTCTAACTTAAATACCTCTTAAATGGTCTGATGTTGTTTGGTCTAGTCGAGGCATATTTGTCAGGGTTGACAAATAACATGGCAGACAAGCCGTTGTCGTCTATGGCTTTCCTGATATGTCTGCCCTAAGGTTTGAATTTGAGCTCCTTTTATCCTCCCTTGAGAATGAGAGAAAAGTAGTAAATCAATAAATCAAAGTCTCCTGACTTTGATTTATTGATTTACTAATAACTACATAATAAATCAAAGTCAGGAGACTTTGATTTATTATGGTCTAAGTTTGAGCCATGTCCTGGTTTGGCAGATATGAGCTGTCAAGAACTGGACGATTCAGCTGAATTATTGATACATTCTAGCCGTTGTTGTGACTCATATTACCTCATAATTTCATTCGTTTTGACAGTTTCCTATCATTAATAATTATTTGTTTTGATTTATTCCTGGAACTTATTCAAAACATCGTAAAGATTGTCGATTCATGATGAGATTTGATTCTCTGTTTATCTCTCACATCTGCATATAATGGAAATATCAGATGGTGGGAAAAACTGGGGATTTTCCACTTTCTCAACTAATCAATTATGTATTACTTTTAATTAACCTTGGACTCTCACAAATTGGTTATAATTCCTTTTATAAGCATGAAAGTAATTCTGATTTATTCTTTTGAATGTTGCTTATTCTCAAGTTTAATTAACAGTATTTGAATACGTTTATAAAGTTCTTTGAGATTTTTCTTTCTATAAGAGATTCAAAATTTGCATAATGAATCTTCACTATGTGTTTTAAATTATTTTTATTGTCTATTCACTGCTACCATTAGAATGCTATTTTATGTTATTATTATTAATATTAACCACTTTAGACATAGACCACATATTACAGTGGATAACCTTGCCAAAAATTGTTATTTTCAAGTATTACTAACTTTTCTACAAAAGAATTTCAGAAATGATATTTTCTCAGCTTTCATCTGTATTACAGTGTGATTATGTAATAAGTTCTGTTACTTTTTACATAAATTTCGACAAAAACATACTTTAGGTTTAGCAACAAGTTTGTAAATTCTATCCAATTGACACAAAAACATTCTTAAAAACAATTCTAAGAAGGCAATTGACTAATACATCTGTGATTTACCTAACACATTTTACTTTCCTGACTGTTATAGTTATAACATAACATCGAAAAGTGGTGTATGGTTGCAGATTATTTTTGATCTAATATTGTAGATAATAGTAGAAATTAGGTTTTATATTATGTATCAATTAAAAAGAAGGTTATAAATATCCTGCTGAGGAAGACAACTTTGTTTTAGTTGTCAAAATGCATATTGGAGTTTTAATTATTATGGAATTTTAATAATTGTTAAATAAACATTAGTCTGTATGTGTTAAGTCTGTTCTTGGTTTACAAAATTTAATTAATGGAGTCTGTTTTGTTTAATATCTTGTGATGGAATAAAGATTAAGTAATGAAATTTGATATGCTAACTTGAATATAAGGGACATTGATGCTATTAAATTTTGGAGTACAGAACTCAAGAGGATGGGGATATGTGTCATATCTCCAGTGGGGTTGAAGTTAATGGAACTTTTACTTGTTATGGGCATTTACAATAGTGTTACTGTTTATTTGATTATTTTGACTAGAATTACTTGATTTTGTACAAAAATATTAACAAATTTTTATTTTTATTTTTTTATAAACCATTTCAGAAACATTATTAAATTTTGACTTGAATAAAACTTGTTAGCAATAAATGCAATAAACATTTATATATATATATATTGAGGAGACTGTTTATTTTTAACTTTTTTAATCTGATTTTTATTTTATCTAAGTATCTGATTGTATTATAAAGCTAGGCACATGGTAATATAGGTTACTAGTTACTGATGTCATGTTATTTTATTTCCATTATGCATTATGTAAGTTTTTCTGAACTTTATGAGATTAAGCTGTTACATTTTTTTTCTCATGCTTTTTTTCCTTTGTTTCTTCCCACCCCTGCATTCCAAATCTTCTTGATCTGTTCCACTAATTATTATTAATTTATTCAAGTATTTTTAGTATATTTTTAGATTTTTATATATTTTATATTTTAAATATTATATATTTGTGGAGGGGACAGTCNTGAACAATGTGATATATATATATCTTTTAGAGGTTATGATTATAAAGTCCTGTGTTCTGATTTACTTACAAAGTTCCACGGCCTTTCAAAAATTCAGCAAGATGAAAAGTAAGTTTAATAAATTGAATTTATTTTTAAATGAAAATATTGTTTTAATAATGTTTTTAATAATAATAATAATAATTTGCAACATAACAACAATCATAAATGAAATAAAAGAATGCAAAATGAAAATATTTAAACAACTGAAGCCAAAGAACATAAGATACAAAAATTTAAAAATAGAATATATAAGGTATAAATATAACAATATGAGAATAAAAATTTAAAACATAAAAGTAACATATGAATAAAGCTAACAAATGATAAATAAATATGAAATAAACTTCTAATAACAAGACAAAAAACGATGCACATATCTTAAATTGGCCTTGCAGATAAGTGAGTTTTCTGTTATAAATGTTTTCAATCTACTTCTGATACCTTCTACTATTTAAACCTTTCAAAAATGAAATTTTTCTAATGATAGCATTCTAGAATAGAATGTGTAGAAGATTCATAGATTAGTTCATATTTAATATTATTAAGGATCTAATGGGGATGTGTTTATTAATAGCTCATGTGCTGTTTATTATAATGATGAGATCAAATATGATATCTATAATATATGGGAGATTTGTTTTTCTTCTTTAAAGTTGGGTCTGCTTTATAGATTTCCAGCACTTCTAAATTTCAGTATGGAATGTTTTTTGTTTTCTTATCAGGATTGCCTGTTGCAAATATGAAATAATTATATAATATAATTGAATAAGTTAAAGTTCATATAGTGATCTTCATGCATTTGAAAGTATGCCAGCATCTTGATGATTGATACACATGGACTTCTTATTAGCTTTTCAAATTTCCAGTTTTTTAAGTAGCTAAGAGTATTGGTGTTAGATTAAGGTTTGATGATTTTCGATAGTTTCTAATTCAAAGCTTAAATTTTAAAGATTTAATTTTACTTGTTTTCAGTCTTTTATTTACCAATGTTTACAAAGTATACATTGAGAATACAGAGATATATCTAATGACCCTACATTCTGGAGGGAGAGAATCCCTTTTACTTCTTATTCTCCCCTTTTAAGGAATTCAGTGGATCTGAAGGCTGGCCAATCTGGAACTGAGCCAATTGTTTTCTTTCAGGCCCAACCTCACCAGGACATGATTAATTTTATTAATTACAATCAATTAATTATAACAATCTCTTACCCCTCCTGCTTGGCTGGCTCAAAAGACTAAACAATAATAAAAGTTTTTTCTCTCTCAAGCTTGTTCTTTTAGTAATTATTTAGTTTTGACACGTAATTTAATTGAACTTGTAGTTAATATATTGTGCAGTAATATTATTTAAATCAATTTTTTCAGGTTGAAAATATATGGGCCAAATGAAACAGACATTGAAGTTAAATCTTATTTTAATTTATTAGTCAATGAAGTAAGTTAATCATTTTTTTTATACATAGAAAATAATAAGATATTTGTAGAAATGATAGAACTGTGATTTTGATTATATAAATTATAAAAAATATTTGAAAAATTTATTGTATAGTCAAACTCCCACTCCATATTGAAAGCCATAGAAATGATGACTCTAAATAGATTCATCACTGATAGATTGTTACGCATTATTTGCTAATAGATGTAGAAATAAGCAAATTTTCTCATCACATCTACTTTATTTATGATAGTTTTTGGAAATGTTTGACAATATCTGATAGTAACAATAAGTCTTGTAAGCCAATCTATGGAATAAAAATAAGAAATATCCAACCTCTTTCAGCTGAAATACATTATTAATCAGCTGAAATGGACTCAGGATTAAACATTTTGATCTATTATTGGTTTGATCCTGAAGATGGCTACACAGTCAACTGAAAATGCTTGCTTTATAAAATATTGATATTTCTATTTATAATTTATTTTGTATACTAGTACATTCTATATATTAACAGGACTTATTATACTGGAATTATGGATGCAGAGTGCATATCTGCATCCATAATTCCAGTATAATAAGTCGTGTTAATATATAAAATGTACTAGTATACAAAATAAATTATAAATAGTGTTAAAAAAGGACAAAAAGGCATAATAATTATTAATATTTCTGTTTAGAAGAGATTAGATCTTTTAATATCCTATGCTATTCCAATACAGTTTACTGTAAATTTATATTTTATGTTAGAAGCTGTTAAAAAGGTAGTCCTTTATTTATTTTCTCATTGCCCTCTTCTTCTCTTTCTCCTGTATATATCGGTATTTAACTTAAAAAAGTGCAGTGCTGTTTTATTTGAGATTATTTTGTTTTTAACAAGTTGTATTCTATAAAATATATTTTAATAAGTTTGTGGAAATAATTACACCAGGTGTATTTTATTAATTCTTATTAATTCTTACATTGTTTTTATATTTTTAAATATTCAAATTTTATATGAGAAATTATTAATTTAATGTACATTAAAAATATTTTTCAGGTTTTAAATCCATTCTATATCTTTCAAATAGTCAGTATTGCTCTATGGATGGCTGATAATTACTACTACTATGCTTCTGCAATATTTATTATTTCGGTGCTATCAATTTGCATTACCTTATATGAAACAAAAAGAGTAAGTAGTGATTTATATTGTTTATATAAAACCTATAGTTTAATTACTACTTTATTTATCAAACTACATTTGATAAGCCAGATTTGGAAAATAAAAGGGCTCTGGAGTATTTTCAGAGTCTATGAAAATGACTCAAGATGTTAATTCATATAACCTGTACTAACATAGACTTGCTACTGTGCTATGTGAGTTTCATAAATTAGTTTTGCGTAACCAACAACAAACAAATTTAAATAAAACGTTTTATGAGTACTTTCACTTGTTACATTCATTCTTCATCAGAATTTTTAAAAAAGAACAATAGAATTTACTTACATAGTATGTATTTTACATTGGAGGTACTACTAGATCCTTGTATAAACGTGCCAGTCAGTATAAAAGGGATATAAAATTAGAGAGGTTTAATATTGTATTAGCAAGTTTAGCAGTTACTGAAGGCTGTACATGTGATTTGAACAATGTGAAAATAATACATTACACCTTCCAATCCAATTACTATATTCTTGGCAGAAACTGCTTTAAA
Source organism: Centruroides sculpturatus (assembly GCF_000671375.1). Classification (NCBI taxonomy): domain Eukaryota; kingdom Metazoa; phylum Arthropoda; class Arachnida; order Scorpiones; family Buthidae; genus Centruroides; species Centruroides sculpturatus. Next base: position 260,919 of record NW_019384855.1, read on the forward strand.
ATTAGTATCATGTTACATCTGATTGCTTTACAATGGTTTTCCAGGAAAATTTGGATCATAAAATCTGTTGTAATTTTATATATTCTGTTTTTAAGTATGATATGTAATTTCTTAAATAAAAAGAAAAAATTCAGAGATTATTATGAGAAATCTTATATTAAACATATGCATGTTTAGAATTACTGTAATTTTATGCATATAATTTGTGGTGGCATATAACCCATATCATCATATATCCATTAGAAAATTGTTAGAATGAAAATAAAATATTTGCATAAGCTTCAACAGTCTTGTCTTTGCATAAGTCTCTGGAACAGTCATTGAAAGTATCACATTTATTGGTGTGTAGTTTAGTAGATACCACTTCAAACATTAAAATGTTTTTTGTTCCACTTCATTAATTGTAAAATAAGTGAAACAGAAAAATGATATTGAGATAGAATTTTCTAAACTTTGTAAGTGTTGTAAATATAAAATGGCTTTCAAGTAAAATATTTTATTGTATCACTTCATTTCTATTTATTTATCAAATGATGATGATACAATATACACTTGCTACTCTGGCTGTTCCTTGTGCAGAGAGGTGCCAAATTATTGAGAGAGTATGTCTAAAGCCTGCCTAAAAGCAACAAATGATACAATCTGCTGCTCTTTGGTACTGATTCTTTTCAGAGGCGGGTGTTTGTAACAGAGACGGTCAAACCTTCAGCTATTTACATAAAAGGTATTCTACTGCAATGATCAATGACACTGGTAAGCGAACCAAACTCAAAGTACAGTAGGTAGGTCAACCCATGCCTTCATGTCTGAAGTTGGCCAAACTCCAGTAAGGTGCAATTGGTTGTTGATCCAGATACTGACGAGACATGGGAGGTTCTCCACTTTAAGTCCAAACTAGGACAAGGAGATGGTTGCTGTTCCTATGGGTATCCATGGTGATGCAAGACACTATATACTTGACTGCCCTTACACCGGAAGTCCTCAGTGATAGGTCAAAGTCTCCCGAATAAGTACTTTGAACGCTAGCAGCAAGTAAAGAAAATTTAGAGAGACTAAAGGAATTAATGGATACAGTAATAGATCTTTTGGACCTATAAGGTTGATGGATGCACTGAGCAGGGCCCTCTTTTTTTAGAGGAAGAGGGCCTCACAGCCCAAGAAGCATCACTCAGTTTCTTGGTTGAGTGCTTGTAAAATGGCTATAAGATGTGAAAACTGTATGTAAAGTTAGAGAGTTGGACTTGAGAGTGAGGAAGGCTGTTCTCTATTGGGTTGAACTGCCAGAGCCTGAGCATTTTTTGGTCTTACTTTATCATTCAGACACCTCATTGACTGCTGGGTGCCTGACTGCCTATGATTAAGATACAATCTCTTTCTGTATTCTGTAGTGCCATTTAGTGGGGCAGGGTCAATTTTTAGAATTGTGATGGGAGGCAAGTGGATAAATAATACAATTGCACAGATGCACACAGAAATGAAATCTGAGTAAAAGGGGAAAACATAATGTGTGGCATGACTAACATTTTCATGGAAATGGTAGAAACATGTAGAAAATTCTATCACAGGATAAGCTAGATTATTGAAGGTTGGATTAGTGAGAATATATTGTAATAAATGGCATAATAAATTAAGAAAAATTAAAAAAAAATAATTTTAATATCAGTAGTACATGATAACAAGAATTTCAAAGTTGATCATTTGGCTTGTATTTACCTCTTTTGACCAAATTATGAGCTTTTTGTGGTGTGAACCACACCACAGCAATGTGGTGAAAACCAGATTGACTATAATGGTCAGACCATCCAGTAGGATGCTGGAATCTTGTTTCATTCATCCAATTTTTTATGAAATAAATCTCCATATTTATGAAATGTGGAGATTTATTTTGCCACTGTCTTCATACTTTTACTATTAGTGAGACATCTTGACTGGTCATCAGAAATGGCCTTGAAGAGTTTATCTTTAGTCAGACAGATTATAATATAGATAAAATGAACAGTTGGTTTTTTAGTATTTCTCTAAAATGACATTGTTATTTAAAGGAGAAATTACTGTAAATTTATCAGCTTTTGAAATACAAGTTTGAGTAGGACTAATAATAGCAATTAAAGCGTAGATTGATGATCAGAAAGTGAATATGGGAGAACTAAAGACGAGGCATATGTACATGTGCTTTCAGTGATTTTGAAAAAATTGCAACAATATGATGATAGAATTGAAGAAAAGCTATTTGATAAGTTTACTGACTTACACTTGCAATTACAGATAATTTACATTTTTACTTAATGCACAGCCACTTTTAAATTGGCATTTATCTGCACAAGATTATGGAACTTATTTGTAGGTTATCTGTACAAAATTACAATAATTGAAAATATTCTTTTAAATATCACTTTTGGATAGCTGTTTTTATGTTCAAGTATGTCTTGTCTCTTTAATCCGACATTAAGTTTGGTAGACTATCATTACAGTCATTACAGCTGTAATGATAGTCTACCGAACTTAATGTCGGATTAAAGAGACAAGACATACTTGAACAATAATTGAAAACCTGGAATATAAAATGATTAGGTGAATTGTTACAGTATAAAAACTAAATCTATGATTGATGTATTCTCTTCTATAACAATATAAAAAATTCAATCTTGATTTACAGAAATCAGTAAAAACAGTTTTAAATTTTCAATTTATGTTTATAAAAAAATGTTGTACATGCAATTTTTTAGGTATGTTTACAACATTAATTATGAAAATTGATTGTATGTATTTTTCTAGCAACAAATAGCTTTGCACGAAATGGCTAAATATTCGTCTTCACAATATGTTAGTGTTTGCAGAGGAGGACAAGGTATGTTAATATAAACTTTAGTTGTTTGATTTTGATTTAGAAATATTAAATGTTGATCAAATTCTAGTTTTTGAAGATATTCCTTCATCCGACCTCGTGCCGGGGGATGTAATTGCCATTCCGTCTTGCGGTTGTCACATGAGTTGTGATGCCATCTTAATTACAGGAAGCTGTATTGTCAACGAGAGTATGCTTACAGGTATATATTATACTATTAGTAATGTATAACTCTATGCTAAATTAAAACTTTTGCCATAATCCCGATAGTTTCTTTTTTACAAACAACTTAAAACAATTTGCCATAATCCCGATAGTTTCTTTTTTACAATTCAACTTAAAACAATTCATGTGTATTGATTGACAAACAGAAATTATATTTAAACCTTATTAGATGTAGCTCAAATTTTCTATTGATAATTTCAAAGTATAATGATGAATATTTAATGTAAATGACCGTATTTTGATGAGTATAAGTCACTGTCACTGTCAAGTATAAGATGCACCCCTATTTTGAGACAAAAAAGTTAGAAAAACACTTTTTAATGGGATTGTCTAAAGATGCATTTTATTCGGTTTTTTATTCAAGAATATGATGGATGGATGAATTGATACCTTTATTAAAGTGAAATAATCGTCATTTCTTAATGTAAACTCGGAGATCACGTCATGACAGTCGACAGAACATGGCAGTGATGACTCGTGTGTTTCTACTCTGATAATCTAGATACTCTAGCCATTCGGTTGAGGGACCATCTGCTTAACGGACCACTGCACAGGTTGGTCCCTAGAGTGGACCACTACTGTAGATAATTTCACTGTAGAAATGGTTACCTGTCGAGTATAAGATGTGCCATGATTTTGAGCCCCAAAAAGTAGTAAAAAAAGTGTGACTTATACTTGTCAAAATAATTTTTATGGAGATTAGTTCATAAAATGATACTTTTTTGATGAACTATTTTAGGAGAAAGTGTTCCCGAAACAAAAACTTCACTTCACAAGCACGACGATGACGAATATTACGATATTCACATTCACAAGAGGCATACCTTATTTAGTGGGACCGAAGTCATTCAGACCAGATATTATGGTTCCGACAAAGTGATTGCTGTTGTAATAAGAACAGGTTAGTAAAATTTGTTTACAGACTTATAACAAAATTTTCCTATTATTTATAAGATTAAATCCACTGTTGCAAATAAATATAAAAAGAAAATAAAGAACTTTTTGTCTATAAAAAGGGAAAAAAGTTTTATGTAATTGGTACGAGATCAGTTACTTTTCTACATAGTCACCATTACAATTTAAGTATTTGTTGTAGCATGGCGCTAGTTTTTGGATTCTTTCATCATTGATCACCTTACACTTTTGTGATTTGCTTATGAATTTCTACAGGTTGAAGTTTCTTTGCATTTAGAAAAGAGAGAGGTTGCAGCCGACGTTTTCAACGCGAAAACGTGTACGTTGGACGTTCAGCGCCACTTTCCTATAAGCCTAGAAGTTTGACAATGGTGTTTGGATAGTCAGTGGAATCGTGCTCGACGTCCCAAACACCATTGCCAAACTTCTAGGCCTTCAGGAAAGCGGCGCTGAACATCCGACGTACCTGTTTTTGCGTTGAAAACATCGGCCGCAACCTCTCTAAGGAATAACACTTTGCATTTGGTGGACTTTCAATTTTTGTACACATTTTAACCTTTGACAAAAACAGTAATAATAAGCCTGCTGTTATCAAAATGCTACTTGTGCTAAGCTGACACATCAGAGAACAAATTGACTTGAATTGATGGTTATCATTCACCATCTGTGCAGAACAGTATGTGCAAACATTCTTTATTTTTTGGATGCTTCTTGTATAAATAATATGTAGTTCTTAATATAAAAAACTGAGATATCTTAATAAAATGCCATAAAATTTGTAATTATACCTTTTTGGTTTTCCAAGTGATCTTTCCACAAATTTGGCAAGAAAAATTCTACAAAATTAATTTTAAACTGAATAAAATGAACTAAAAACATAAGTTTTTAGCTTTTTTCAAAGTTATGAACAGATGAATATGGAATGTAAATCAAACATTCAAAAAATTACAAATTAAAAATGAAATAAAATAGAAAATTAAGTTAACGGAATTAAGAACAAATCACTCATTTTAATATATTTGCCATGAATGAGGTTTATTTACTTCATTTATGGTAGTTTGTATTAAAACAAGTGATTTGTCTTTAATTTTGTTTTATTTTACTTAAATTCTATTTTTTTGAATATGCTTGATTTTGCATTTTATATTTATTTTTTTTTTTTTTATAAAAATTAAATACAAAAATATTTGTTTTTGAGTAATATTTACTCTGGAATATAAAGATATTTGAAGGAAATGTGTAGTCTTTCATTACTTAGTAGAAGAGATTAAACTTAAAGAAATTTAAGATGTACATAATACAACAAAAAAAATTTTCTTAAAACCATATTTAAGTTTTTCATGTTTTCAAATACTTTCAGATTAATGTCAGATTGGAATTAAAGTGTAAAATAGGAATAAATCATACCTTTAATTGGAATTATTGTAGCCACCACTTAAATTCAAAGTATTTTATTAGAATTTTTTAAAGTCACGTTTTTTTTTGTTTTTACTTTGTACTTTAATTTTAATGATGATAATTATCTAGCTTTTGAAAGCAACAAGAAGCTATTGAGAATAATAATAATTTTTATCAGCTTTAATCTACAATGAAATAAATATGTTGACCTTTTTTATTAATTAAAATTGTGTCTTAATTGCATTTATGGAAGAATGTTAGTGTGGACCACACTACAATTTATTCAACTTGCAAACGTCATACTGCTTTATTTATGTTTAGATGCGTGAACAAATTAGGAAACAGTAAGGATTATGTTCAATTACAATAACTTAGTGATGCTGTGTGTATATGTAATTTCCAGTAAAGCAAGTTAAACTTTGTAAATGACAGAAAAAATATTTAAAGAATATTATCTTAGAGAAGGTCATACAGCCACTCCTTGCTTAATGACCTGTTTTAACAACAGCTCAGACTTACAATCGGTTCTGTAGCATGGGGAATCCCCCATGCTAGAGAATCCGAGCTAGAGAATCCCCCATGCTAGAGAATTTCTTTAATCTTAATCTAGTTTTTGCAGTTGGTTAGTATTCACTGCACAAAGCATTTGCAGTCTCTGAGACTATGTATTTCATTTATACATTCAAGTTTGTATTTTGTTGTGTATCCCATTTGAAGGATTTGAGGATTAAAATATTAATCTGAATGCCTTTTGTTTTTTATGAATGAACTTTAATTTTTTTTGCTACATTTTTTTTATTATTTTTGCTAATTGTATTTTCGTATTCTGTAATTTGTAAGAGATGCAAATTAAAACAAAGTTATCGAGTTGGATAACTTTGAATGTTCCTTTGAATGTTTTCTGTATCCAGAATAAATAAAAGTGATTAAGCTCCTCATTTAATAACCATTTCACTTCATGACCTAGTTATACGAATGGAAATTGGTTGTTAAATTCTCTAAATTAGATCTGTATATTTTTATTTTAAAATATTAGATATTGAAAATTATATATGTATGTATACCCTCAAAATATGAATATGACACATTCATTATTTGAATCAAACATTATTTGTTTCTCTTAATTTTGAATTAATATTAGAAAGGAGCACTTGTTTATTGTGACATCTTCACAATTCCAGGCTGAAATTTCTTAACTTTCTATGTCTGGTCTCGATTTTCATCTATTTAACTCTTCTCGAGATTAAGAAAGGACATACCGACAGATGGACGCTAATGGAAAATTTATAGGTCTGCAATTTTTGAGAATTGCACCAAAGAAAGATTAAATAATTTATAAACTTAAAGAAGTACGTGGCATAACAAATGTCTTTGTTATGCCTTTAAATATCAGATGAATGGACAGATTCCTTTATTGAGCTATTAAGATTATGTAAAGGAATTTGGTTGTTTGTTTGATATTTGAAAAATTATCAAGTTGGTCATGTTTATTATTTGCTGCCTACTATTTATATATTTGTGAAAAATTATCATAATAATAATCTAATAGTTGGTTTTTTTTATGTATAGGTTTTTCCACGACTAAAGGAGAATTATTAAGAGCCATAAAGTTTCCCCGTCCTATAGGATTCAGATTTTATAAAGAAGCCATGCGTTTCATTTTATTTTTATTTTTTCTGGCTTCTCTAGGAATGGGCTATTCAATATATCTTTATGTAGAAAGAAAGGTATTTTTGAAATTTTAGTTTCTTTTAATTAAAAATCCTGAATTTAATTACTTTTTTCATAGTTTTAACTTTAAATTTGATTTTATTATATAAAATTTAAATAAAAATAAAATGTTTTGCATATTTTAGTCTGCGTATTATGCGATAATTTTCATTATCAATTATCTATTTATAACTGAATGATATATGGAAATAGTTATTAAATATTTTAGAAGGGACTGATATGTGTTGATGATGATGTAGTGATAAATTTAATAACAATAGAGGAGTTTTCTTTAACAATAAGAGTTCAAAGAGTTTTGAAAAAAAAAATGTGTTATACAGAAATTTTTATTATATTAATTTAATAATAATTCTCTCACTAATCACATTGCGTTGAAGTGAGAGAACTCTGTAGTTTCAATGAATTGTAGAGCATTGATGGTCTAAAACAGGGGTGGCTAAATATTTTCACGTTAGGAGCTATATACTGTATGTCAGAAATACATGAGAGCAATATACAGTAGGACCTCGCTTAATGCTGATTCGATATAACGAGCTAAAAAGAAGCCTAAAAATAAAGCTAAAAATTAAGGCTGATTTAAATTATCATGGAATTTTATTGATTCGTACATAATATGATTATTTATGAACACGAACCAATCAGAAAAAGGTGGCAAAAAATGTAGTTTCTTTAAATCTGTGTTTGTTTGGTGCAATTTTGGAAAAGATATAACATCACGCATGCCATAGGCAATATTGGCTTCACTTTGCAAGAATTAAACCAATAAATGCATGAATGAAGTGTGGAAGAAGTTATGGCTGAAGGTATCCAAGAATTCTCAACAAGAAGAGCCTATTGCTGTATCGTTAGGTTGATCAAACTCAACCTAACGATACAGCAATAGGCTGTATCGTTAGGTTGATAAGACTCTCGCGCAGGTTTCTGGCGAGAGTCTTATCAATGATGACCTTCGAGAACTGGCAGAACAAGGAATCTGTGTAGAACTGGAAAATAGTGATTCTGAAAACGAAGAACCCATAAAATTTCTCTATAGATTTTCTTAGTAAAAGTTTGGAAACGATAACCAAAATCATTGATCAAATTGTAGCAATGATCCAAATTTTGAAAGGAGTGCAAAAGCAAAGCGAGGCATTTTGGAAGCAATTTTCCACTACTGACATTTGCTCAAGGAAAGAAAAAAAGCATCAAATGAAACTTCACGATTTTATTGCAAAAAGACAAGAATTTCAGAAAAGTTATGACCTTCATCACAGAAGATGAATTATTAATATTGAAAAAATGAACTAATTAATGTATTATTATACATTTCTGTGTGCATATGTTTGTGTTATTTAACATATATTATTATAAAAATTAATATAAAAATAACTTAAGATTAAAGTAAAATGTTTTATTTTTGGTTGCGTGTTCCCATATCCCTATTTACTCTATGTTAAAATGACCTTGTTTAATGCTGTTTCGTTTAGTACTTTGTCGTCTAGGAATGCATCCCCAGCATTAAGCGGGATCTTGCTGTATATACACACACATAAATACATACATATATTGAGGAATAGCATTAAAGTTGGACTCCTACCCTAATTACCTTTCTTTTGCAAAATAAGCTGGGGTTTCCAGCTAATTTTGCAAAAGAAGTCTTGCAAACTCACATTAAGTGGAATAATGTTTCACAATCTTGAAGTTTTTAAAAAGAAATTGCACTAGGACATTGCGCAACTTTGTTGTATTACAATAGAATTGAGCTAGAGCTGGAAAGAAAGGAGCAATCCCTGCACCTGTTAGGCATAGAAGAGGTGATTCTTTACCTGCTGCCATGCTATCCTTGCACTGGCTGGGTACGGAGAGATGATCCTTGCATTTGTCATCATGGAAAGAGGATCCAAGATCACCACTAATTATTTTGTTTATTACATTTTTGGATTCCTCATCACACTTAATAGCAAAGTTTAATCAAAATTGATCAAACAAATTTTGAGAACAAACCAATTCTGTAAGCCACATAGAAGAGGCTTTGCTAACACTCATTTCAATAATTGTATGGGAGACACAGTAAGGATTTAGAAGAGATGCAGTTTGCCACCACGCTTATAAGGGAAAAATGAAACAGATGTGAAACAGATAATCAACAGCTGATACAGAATAGATTGCTGATAAATAGCATCTGTTTCTCATGACAGATGTGACTGATATAAGGATAAGGAAAAAAATTGTACTGTCTTTCAGCATTAGATTTATTTACTTGATGAATTAAATACATGCAAGTACTGAGAAGACATTTTGAAATGTTGAAAGTACTTGTATTTATTTATTTAATTCATCAAGTAAATAAATCTAATGCTGAAAGACAGTACAGTTTCTTCCTTATACTATATTTGGGGTCATATGCAAGTATATAAAATTTTACAATTTTAAGGTGGCTGATTTATAATAATCTGGCTTTAGGTAAATATTATCATACCAACTTCTGTGAAGAGAAAAAAAAATGGTTGCGACACATTCTCAGCTTAACACTGACTCAGATGTTGCCCATTTCTGCATCTGTGTGCTAAGCAGTATGCTTTGCTCAAAAAATCTGCCATAGTCACCCTTGGTCATCAATAATGAATGCAAAACTGGTCCAAATATGGCTACTGCATCACACACACTGACATATTCACCATTTTTCACACATAATGGATAACAAACCCAGCCAAAGTGTTTCAGTGATAATTCAAGCACTGATCACTAACAGAAACTTACTCCAACAGATGAAGTGGATTCAAAGCATGAAATTTATCAGTAATTCCTAGTAAAATTGCAAGCAGATGTGACATCAGATAGACAAATTAAACAAAAAACTCCACACCTCTCTGCTACAAAGTAGAAATTGTTGATCAGAAAAGAACACAACAATCTTATTCCACAAAAAATTCTTGAACATATCAAACATAAATTGCAGAACAGATACAGCAACACATGCAGACCCTAGATCATACCTTGACAATAGTCACACGTGAAAATATACATAGCATAACATGCACTGATGAAGACATAAGTACGACAATTATAACAGTAACACTATAGATCCAAAATCAATTAACTCACTTGGTCTGGTGTAGTACTTGGTATTGCTATTAACTGAGTATAATGCAATCTACACACACAAAAATAGTTATTATTATTATTAAACTTTGAAAGTGAAAGAGAAAGGCCTATTAATTATAATGGTCAGATAGGCAAAGTTCCTAAGGTGTCAGACTACACTGTGGAGACCCTAGAATAAATATGGTCAAGGTACCATCATAGGAATTTTTCAAGAATGATTTGTCATGATATATGTTGGGTCTCCTCTCTTATTGTGAGCATAGTCTCATATTGAGTATGTAACTCTGTAATATGAATTAGGTCTGATTAATAAGACCTTGCATTCAATCTTTCTCGGTTTTTACTTAAACTAGTAGATAAATCCAAAATGTATTGTTACGCAGTAATCAAATATTTCTTATTTTCATAAAAGATAATGGTGAGATTATTAGTTACGTATTCAAAGCACTTTACCGATCAATTTAGAGTTTGCTTTATATTTTTGATACCATTTTTAAAATATTAAATAATTTAAAATACATATTTGTTATTTGAATACATCCGTTAGGTTCCCGTGTTACAGACGGTGCTGCGCGCACTTGATATAATTACCATAGTTGTGCCTCCCGCTCTTCCCGCCGCACTAACCGTTGGCATTGTATACGCTCAGAACAGATTGAAAAAAATAGGAATATTTTGTATCAGTCCTCCTCACATTAACATCGCTGGAAAATTGAAACTCTTCTGCTTTGATAAAGTAGGTGTATATTTTTAATTGTTGAGCTTTTCTGCATGCAATGTGTAATATTAAATCAAAATTAAATTGTTCTCGAAATTTTCAGACAGGAACATTAACCGAAGATGGTTTAGATTTATGGGGTGTTGTTGCAGTGGATGGAGGAAGGTAAATTTTCTTATTGTTTAAATTTTGTTAATTATTTTAAACTTTATGATTAACTACAATAATACGCATATATTTTAAGTTATTGCTGATTAATATTTTTAATATCCATTGTATGTGCTAATTGAGAATCAGAGTAAGATTCTTTATAAGTGGTACAAATACATCTTAAGTTTTCTTTATGCACATTTGTTATCAGTAATTATGCAAGGTAATCAAAACATTACTATATATCTATATTATGAATAATACCAAAAACTGGCCAGTTTTATTGATGTTATAATAATGGTCTAAGTGACAAATGTTTACATCTTCTGATTATTATTATCATCTATGGAATATAATTAAAAATTCAGTTTATAAAAACAATCTATGTAATCTCTCAACTTAAAGCATTTATAAGAAACATCACTTTGGTGAAAGTACAGAGACTGCTTGTAAATATGATAAAATGTGTAGCTATATGTTTACCAACACAAGGGACTCTAACATTTGTAATGTAATTGTGAGGTTCCAAAAATGGGTTGGAATTAAACATTTATTATAAAAATTTATTAAAACGAAACTAGAAAAAACTTTCATTGTTAAAACCGATCAAAGGTTGGATTAGTTGTGCAAGTCATATGAAACAGAGATGTGGAGAAAAAAATACTATTAATGTAAAACATGACGCAATAAATGTAAATAAACATCCTCCAGTAGAGATGGACTTTTGATAAGACTTTTGTGTACAAGCAGTTAGAACATGGGAAAGATTAATGATAAAAAGGGACATCGTGTCAGGCATTAAAATTTTAAAACGTCGTAGACTAGAAAACAATGAGGTAAAATATGAATGCAGGTTTCTAAGTTCCGTTAGCATCTTCCATCCAGAGTTAACGGAGATATCGGGTAGATTATCTGAAGCAGACCTTTCTCGTAATCCAAACAGGTCTTGTCTTTCAGTTAAGGACAGATGAGGGACCAATTGGGGAGCGGGTTTAGGGGATGTGGAGCCAATCAGAATAGACAAAAAGGAAAAATGGCAATGGATATAATCCCTTTAATGATTTTCAAGGACACGGTGCACTCAGTTAGTGAAGTTCCGATGCACGAAGATGCTGTGTGTCAACGCACGTAAGATGGAATTTATCGCCCTTGTGCCCTTCCGGAGAGCCATGCTGCTGACGCCAACCGACAAATCTCCTCCCCTGCTGCTGCCCCAGACCTACCATCCAGCGACAGTTGAGAAAACATCATCGATGACCCACATGCAAATATTCCTTTAATCATCCTGATGCGGGATTAAATGATCCTCCCCTAAAAGTCAGCTAACTTACATAATTAAGGATAAAAATGTAATTTTTTATTAAAGCCACCCAAACAATGTGCAAGATTATAGAGTGATATAATTTGGTAGATTGTTTGGCCTTAATCAAAAATTGGGTTAATGTAGAGTTTACATTTGCATTTTTGTAGTTATTTGTAGGACTTCTAATAAAAAAAAAGTCAAGGTGATTTAAAATACAAAAATCTCGTAGATTTTGCATAGTTTCTATATTAATACAATAGTTTCTAATTACTTCAAGAAAAGTTTTATGAATTTATTATATTTTACCAAATTGTATTTTGAATTATTTAATATAATAGTTAATAGTCATTAGAGATCTTCCATGTGATGCTATTTTTATACTTTCCACTATTAGTAAACACTACACGTAACCAATATCCAACAACAAAAACTACAAGAAAGCAAATGTTTTCATCTGTGTTGAATGGGCACCGCCAGGATAACTCAATGAAAATATTTGCTTTCTCATAGTTTTTCTTGCTGGATACGAGTTATTCGTAGTGTTTATTTACATATACCTGGTTTGAGCAGTTGAATTTTTAACTATCATCCAACCCATTGTAATATTTCATAATACTGCTGCATGTATCCACCCTCAAAATTACATAGCGCACATCCTTGATCAACTTCATTAATTGATCATACTGAGGAATAATACATGGCATGAGGTACCAAACATTAAATTTTTGCTTGGCTTTAACAGTAAATTATAGATTAGATGTATGGTGTACAAAACAGGGATATAAACAGTGATTCACTATGCAACATTTTTTTTTTTCCGCTTGTTTTGAAGAAAAGAATACGAATTGCCTATTCTAATCTTTTTAACCATAAGTAAATTTAATGCAAAACAATATTCTTATTTCTGTTGCATCTAGTACTGATTCACTTATCGTTACAGATAGTAAACAAATAGACTAACACATTGGTTGTGGAAGCTATGAATTAATCTGTTATATTTAATATGCCCATGTTAAATGTGTAGTAGTGAACCTAAACTCAATAAAAGGAATTTCAATGTAGTCATACATTACTTAAAACTACTTGAAACTATATAGTTTGCTATTATTAACATAAATATAAAAAATTTTCAATATACGGTTTTCTCTAGGACAAAGCAAATTATAAATTACTGAAAGAGTTTTCAATTTTGTACTATACTTGATATATTCAGATTCTTAATTACGTATTAAAATTTATACTTTTCAGCTTTTGTTCGGTTGTACATGATCCGATTACCTTGCCAAAAGATTCGCGACTGATAGCATCCATGGCCACGTGTCACTCCTTGACGATGATTCACGATAAATTAGTGGGAGATCCTTTGGATCTGAAAATGTTTTTATCTACAAAATGGGTAAGATTTGAATTTATTTCACCTTAACACCACTGTATGTAATTACTCTGGCTGATATCATATAATTTCCATTAAATTCTATCTGCTGGAGTAAGTATGTATGGTGTTTGTTTGTATTAGTGTCAATTGTCAACTGTTCTAGCTTACTGGTAAATTAAAATTTATATAAGTTAATTAATTGTGGAACTTTTGATTTAGTTTGAGTTTATGAGATAAGATGCAAATAGCAAGAAGTCATGTGAAGACACAAGATTATTGGTGGCTGTTTGATGGTAAAGATTTTGTGAGAAATGAAATTAGTTGAGCTGACATGTTATTAATTGGATTACTTTTATATAATTTGCTTTTTATTTTGTTTAGTAGTAAATAATCTATTTAATTTCAAATAGTTTATTATTTATACTTAGCTGAACTGCAAATTTTGTTGTAAACATTACAATCCATGCTCACACATTTTATCTTATTGAGAAACAAAGTATATATATTTATATATTTCTATTAATAGAATAATTAGATATTAAGTAATATCTAAAATATATATTTCTATTAATTTATATTTAAAGTTTGAAGCTTATTTACCAAATTTATTTATGCAGTAAAAATGTGCTTATTTCTTTCAGTGTTTAGAAGAACCTGGTCAAGATAACAATAAATTTGATTTACTTGCACCTACCGTCGTTTATCCCACGGATGATCATTTAATTAAAGTAAGATTATTTTTAATGTAAATTATTACTTTTAAACAAAATTATTATATCTGCGACATTAAATAGGAAGAACACGAAATTGGCATTGTCCGCCAATTTCCGTTCTCTTCGACCCTCCAACGTATGAGTGTGGTGTGCAGGACACTTGGAGCCTCTCATATGGATTTGTATGTTAAGGGAGCACCAGAGAAAATTGTTTCGCTTTGTACACAAAATACAGGTTTCAATTTTTATATTTTAATAATTTAATAGTTAATTTTGTTTGCATTTTATAGTTTTCATAATTTAATAATAGTAGTGGTAGTAAGCATTGCATCTGTGATATACAATATAACACTTAAATTACAATGAAACATATAAATATTAAATCCCATTCTCTTAAGTAAATTTTTAATATCTCCAGATATATTACTGAGTGAGTATTGAAAGTAAATATAACACTTGCCTAATTATATTTAATGAATCTAGGGATTTAACACCACATAATCTTTTGGATAATAGTTTTAGGTATAATGTTAGAAGTTCATTAGTCAAAGTCCTGCAGAGAGATGATACTAAATTAAACTAAAGGTAAATGTAGATAATTATGGATATCAAGGAGATATCTTGGGCTTCAAACTGTTTATCTATTCCATTTTCTTTCAGGCTTTCTCTAGTAAAACCCTTATTTTAAATATATATATTTTTTTTTAGTATACCATCATCTTATATTTCCTATAAATTTGTCATTTGTTTTATAGTTTTTTGGGGAAATTATGCTCATTTATAAATTATTTATTCATCACAAAATACTACAGAGATTTTTTTGATTTTCCAAAAACTTACAAGAGTGAACTTGAATTAATATTAATGCCAAGTATCTTTTGAAGGAAGACTTTGGTTATTTATCTGTATAAATTGCTAAATTTCTGAATGATGATATGACAAATCTAACTCTTCTCAAACATCAACAAAAAGGAATTCAATGATGCACACCAACACCTGTCTATTGATGAGGCATACTGTTCCAATTGTAGACAAGCTATTTGCATATTACTATTGTGGAGTTTTGGCAGAATCATTGGATTGTTTCATCAAGGTTAATTGATAAATTCCATAATAAAACATGATAACAAGTCTTACCATGATGAACAAATGATGTAGAAGATGAGAGTGGCATTTAATACAGTTTCTGTTTATTCATATGATGAATCTTCAGGGAAATATTTTTGGATAGTAAAATTGCAAAGTACATAACATTAGCAAGCATTGAAATTTTTTATTTTCTTGGATTTAGCCTTGAGAAGATTACACAATAAATCATATGCAGTTCTTTTTTGCTTGAACATTGATTAAACAATCAAAAAATTGCACCTTGTTTGTGACGCCACACATGCTGGAAATGTTGAAGCTCTCAGGATATACTTTTGGCAGTGTTATTAAAACAGACATTAGTACAGAATGAAGGGCATAAAAGTGAAAGGATTTTTGGAGACAAAACAATATTTGAGAGCAATAAGAATGCAAGATGGTGAGAAATATATATATAAAACTGCATTCTTATTGTTATCGAGCAGAGGGACAGTTGATGCAAATTCTATAAAATGTTATGGTTATTCTGATGAATGGTTTATTAGCAAGGTTGATGCCTAAGTTTTAAACACAAAAACATGTGTGTTGGACGTTCATTACCGCTTTCCTGTAAGCCTAGAAGTTTGACAGTGGTGTTTGGAATGTCGAGCACGATTCCACTGACTATCCAAACACCATTGTCAAACTTCTAGGCTTACAGGAAAGCGGTGCTGAATGTCTGATGTACACGTTTTCGTGTTTAAAACTTTGGCCTTAACTTTGCTAGTATCTCAATTTGTGGCAGAGATTATTGGATGTAATGCTGATATTGAGAAACTTAGTCATCATGTTTCTTTGACTTCATGGCATTGCCATCTTACAAAAACAGAAAATGAAAAACTGATGGCCTACATGAAAATTTTACCAATAACAAGAAACAAATATTGACATTTCCTTCAAACTTCTTGCCTGAAGCTCCTACAAACGTTTGTAGATTGCTTGCTGACCAGCAATATTCTGTTGATAATAAATAAGTCTTTTAAATTTAGCCAACTGAACAGCCATTTTTGGGATTATATTGGAACGTGGAATATGAAAAATGACAAAGTTGTAGATTGGCTTAAAAATGAAGCAAGAATAGTTAAGCAAAATGAAAGAAAGGTGCAGCAAAAATACAGTATGACTTGTGGTATACAAGGTAACCCTTTATTGGCTTAAACATACTTTTGGACTGTGGAATTCATGTATCAACCATAGAGACTACTTTCCTTTAGTTGTTAAAAAAACAATAACTTTTGATATATTTATAAGTAAAATTTTATTACACATACAACTTAATCCGTACTTTTATTACAAAATATATTTTGTGACTTAGGATAAGTCTCAATTATATCTATATTTTTAACAATTTTTCTTTTATTAAATTATATTAGTATTTTTTGTTTACTAATTGATTTTAAATTTCTTTAAAGTTCCCCATAATTTTGAGACTCTTCTGCAGAATTATACTCTCAAAGGATTTCGCGTGATTGCTTTGGCTTGGCGTCCGTTAGAATCTAAATTAACATGGCATCATTTACAAAGAGTTAAAAGGTAACTTTCATTAAAAAAAATTAAATTATTTGTTAGTGATACATAAAGTTTTAATTTAGATTAATTTTATATTAATATAATTAATAAGTTTTGATTAGAGTTTCATGTAGGATAGTTCCATTAATTCTAAAATACTTCAAAAATGGTTTGAGTTCAATTTATAAAGCATTAATTATTGGATTGTTGAAAGATTGCAGCATTTTTCTACTAAAATCAGATATTTTTCTATTATATTTTGAATTTGATTTACTTAATTTTGAAGGATTAGGCATTAGTGATTAGCAGAATTTCTCTCTTAAATGAAATAACAAGTGTATAAGGGATATAATATATATATAATCTGTACTTATCTCTTCCTGGGGAACAACAGGAAGTGGTCAGTTAGGGCACTTCTGTTTTCTAAATTAAAATTTGCATTGAAATTAATAACAACACTGTTCATTTTAAACTTAAAACCTACAATAAAATATCATTTTCAAAAAATTTCTATTAGATTATCTATTAAATATTAGTTTAAGAATACAGAAGGAATGTTATTGATAAAAATACATAAACTTCAGTGGATGGGAATTAAAATCATTTACTCATTAAAGTTGAATATGAAAGCAAATGTGTGAATAAGTTGTAATTTTAAAAATAAAAAATGCAAATAGGCAACTAATATTGCAACAAAATTTTGAATCACATTACATACCAAATATGTCTGTGTATAAATCAATCTCAAGATTTTCTGCTCAAAAGTTTAGTTTAACTTATAACTGTTAGGTAAATCAACCTTCAAACATATAGTAGGCTAGAATTGACATATATGGATGTGATATATACAGAGTGCATAGTAATATCCTTACACACACACACCTAACTGACAAACACAGATGGTTACAGTTGTAAATGTGATCTATTATTGTAGTAAAGTAACTACATGCTATAAGACAAGACTACACCTGGTGCCCCTAGTGATAAAATCCAGAAGTTAGCACTCCTGTCTCAAAAACTATGTGCAATTACAGTGTTGTAGAGCAGGGGTGGCCAACTTTTGTGTACATAAGAACTACTTTTCATCTTAAAAATGTGTTGCGATCGATTTGTTGTTGTAGGCATAGTCTAAGTGGCGAGGGGAGGTGTGAAATACATACTATGTTTAGATAGGTAAAAAAAAAAGCCACAATTTAATTTAAAACATGAAGAAAAGGTACTTCTGTTTAAAATGTAAGAAAAAGGTACTTACATTTTAAGTAGAAGAAAAATTGAAACTCAATGTTGTCACTTTCGAGGACCACCACTTCACCCTTCCTCTCTCTCTCTCTCTACTGTGTCCCGACCTACTCTTTTGTCCTCTCTTTTTTTCGGTTTTATGACCCTTTGTCTACATTTCTTATTCCCCTTTTACAACTGTACGCAAATGGTTTGCACATGGACTGACAAAACCGCATCTGAGGGAGGATGCGGTGGTCCGATATTAGTACAGTTGGACTTGCATGTTACGTTCACGTGTTGCATTTGGTTACATGTGTAACACATTAATTCAAGACATCGCGAGTGATCAACCAAAATTGGCTTTGCGATTGACTAGTTGGCCACTCCTTTTGTAGAGTATGACCCATTTAGCACAAAAGAATGCTCCATGTACGAAAATGATGTGAATAGAAAATATGAAATTCTAATAGGCACATTGAGCAAGGATGGTAAAATGTGTATTTCTTGTCTGTTCCCATTCATTTCTTATGTATTTCTCATTTTGTTATATATTGATGTGTGTGTTGCTCATACATGTTAATTTATAAGGACTTTACATCCTGTATACTGTAGTGTATGATAAAGAGTATATATATAAGACAACATCACTTTCATTCAGATATTAATCATAACAACTTTTGCTGTGTAATGTATTAGGGGTAGTCAAATGAAAACGAGACAGATGGGAAAAAAGTAAGTAAACTGTCTATTATTTTAAAAGTAATTGTCATAACTGTTAATATATTTATCCTACTGTGAGACAAGATGGCCAATGCCCTCATGGAAAAATGTTTGCGGTTGCCTATGGAACCATGATTGTACCCAGGGGTGCACCTTTTCGTCCGAAGAAAATTGACGGCCATGAATGCCTTTCTTTGGGGCTCCAAAAATATGGAAATCGCATAGGGAGAAATCGGGACTGTATGGAGGATGTGTATGGACTATGCTGCAGAAGTTCCCAGCGAAACTTCTGCAGCGTAGTCAAAACAATCTTGGTAACATGTGGGTGGGCATTATCCTGCAACAGAATGATGCTGTCTGTCAACATACCTGGATGTTTGGATTTGATGGCATGCTTCAATTTTTGCATAGTTTCTATGTACTGCTGTGTGTTAATTGTGGCTCCGTGTTCCAGAAAGTCAACGAGCAGCGGACCTCCATAGTGATGGTGGACACACACACGACTCGCTGACCTCACTTTGAGCATATCTAACAGACAAACAGCACAGCAGTGAATGTTTACACTGTTCCTTCCTGATTCCCAATAGAGGGCACTTCTATATACACACCTACCTGCATTACCAACTTCCGTACCGCACTTGTTATATAGTCTGTCTTGTTTTCATTTGACTGTCCCTAATATATATACAGTTTGTGCAGAAATGTATGTTGGAAGATGATGTTTTATATAGATATCAAGTAAGTGGTGATAATTTTCAGCAAGTTATCTTGACAAGAAGTCTATTATACATAAAGTCCATTATAGCCAAAATCAATATATCCAATAAAGTATTAATAGTTTACATAGGACAGTGCTATGATATTATCTGTCATTTGATTTAATGATGTATGGCTGGGATATCTATCAGTTATTAGAAATAGTGTTTGATGAAGTGTTTGTGTATACTAAATTTCTATTATTATATCAATCTGCATGTTAAATAAGTTTTAGCTGGAAATGTTTTTGGTAGTCTGTTGGAATCAGCTGTCCCTTGATAATCCGACAGGTATGGGACCAAAGGGGTGTCGGATTACCGAAAGTGTCCAGATTACTGAAAGTGATTACATATTTGGCACTGTTTTGTTAGCAGTAGCCTACAATATTCCCTACTCCAACTGTTCGAACAGAACTGCTCACAGAAAACACACGAAATGTGTGTCGTCATGTAAGAATTGGGTGGGAAGATTCATGTTGCAACATGCTTCTGTGCAAGCAGACACGTAACAGGGATGGGTACCTTGACGGGAGGTGCGTCAGACTACTGAGCATGTCGGATTACAAAATGTCGGACTATCAAGGGACAGCTGTAGTAAGTGGTGAATGCTAAATTTTAGCTCTGTTCCACTCAATTGCCATTCTACGGTAAAGGTTTGTATTTTATACCTGTTGACCCTAGTTTTGGGAAGAATTTTTTATGATTAAAAGTGGTATGCATATAATTTCTCTTAATATATATATTTTTAATATAAATTTCAAGAAAAACCATAAAAATTTAGAATTCTTACAATGGAATTAAATGAAAATTAGTCACAAACTCTATATTTTCTAATATTTATTAAACATGCATAATAATTTACTCCTTTCAGTTTATATCTCTCCTGAAAACAGAGTAAAGTGTTAAAAATTTAGTATATTAAATATATATTTTTCTAATTAATTTTCAGAGCAGAGCTTGAAAAGGATCTTAACTTTTTGGGTTTATTAATAATGCAAAACATGTTAAAGAGCGAGACTCTTCCCGTTATTCATTCTTTGAAAGAAGCTGCTATTAGAAGTGTTATGGTTACAGGTAACATGCTTGTTCTATTTATCTTATTTTGAGTAGAGGGAAAAACAAATAATTTTTATAATATTAATATGATTTAAATATTCAAAGTTAAATTTCTTTTGTCTTTGAATGAATCATTTGAAAACATGTATAAATTTTTGAATGCTTTCATGTTTTCACAAATCTGTATAATTAAAACATATCATACATATAAAGAATATTGCAGAATTATTTAATTAATTATGAATTTTTTATTACAATACTTTTAATGCATTCCTTCTACTTGAATCAATACTTGTCAAAGCAGAAACTTTTTCAGGATAAAAAGCTTGAGTAACATCTTTCACACTGCTATTTGAATATTGCAAATTTAGAGTATGAATGATTAAATTGATTAATGGTTACTTAATGATAGTGTGTAACTTTTAAATTTCACCAATCAAACTAATATTTATAGTTATGTTTAAGATATATGTTAGTTTTAGCTTATAAATTCAATAAAACACCGATAAATTGCACCCTCCTCACACTTTTCAGCAGTAATCATTTAATGAACAAATGTTGTCCTACATTTGTATATTTATGTATAATATATAATGTATTAGCTTTAAAAGTAATGATGTCAAAGAAAGTTGGCAATGTTTCAAACTTTGAACTCACTGTAGACGTTTGATTTTGTATACACTTAACCCGATGCAGGTCCCCGTACATGACCAAAAATATTTGTGTTAATAAGTTTCTGCTGGAAAGTGTGAGGAAAATGTAGTTTTTCTGTGTTATATTTAAGAGGCTTATTTTTAGCAAGTCGATAGTATGGCAGCTAGCTGATGAGGGATGGAGCTTCATGTATCTGGTGGGCCTTTTTGACCCATTTGGATTTGATTCCGGGTCTCTCCAAGAGGTGGACTGCCGTCTTAGCCTCTGGGCCACCTAGCCTTGTGATAAATCTAATGACTGTTGATCTGTCTGTAGGGTGACATTTTTGATTAATTTAGTATCTTAAATTTCAAATTCTGTAATTTTTAAATTTTTAATTATTAATACAGGTGTCTGCTTTAATGTTAGAAACTTAATGATTATTACATTAAAATATGTTTTTAGATGGAAAACTAAAATTAGAATTTTTAAATCTTTTAGGAGATAATATTTTGACTGCACTCAGCGTTGCTCGAGAATGTGGGATGGTTCCTTACACCGAAAGAATTATATTAGTGAAGGCTTTTCCTCCCGAACACGACAATCCCGCAAAAATTAAATGGGAAGCTGGAGAATCCTCACCTGTGGGATCTAATTGTGATTTAACGTCATCATTTGTAAATAATAAAGATGTGGAAGTGAGTGACTCTAACAATCTATAACATAAATGAGGATGGATGTTTGTTTGTTTGTTTACTATACATGACAGTTATGTAAAAATGTACTTCTAATATAGTTAATGTCATACATACCACTCCAAAATAGTGATTTAATTTCTATATACCAATTAATTTCTGTCTACATTCAATTTGCTCTCTTTACATGTGACACCATCTATTGGAAAAAAATTAAAAAAAATAATAAAGTAAATATAATTTATACAAAAATGGATATCATTTAAGAAACAAGAAAAAAATATTATATTCACTTAATTATTGTAACAGTGATATAATGCAAAGTAAATGTGCTACATCATTACTGCTACAGGTAACAGAGCACTCACCTGCGTGGAGTAATTATTTTTATTAATAAGTTTTTATTGTAGAAATTTAAGGCTTAAACACAATACTAATGAGACTAACTGTTTATATTTAGTATAATTAAATCAAATTTTAACCTGCATAATCTAAATAAAAAAATTTGTTACTTACTTTTGCACAGATACTTTTATCACATGTCTTGGTTGCACGATACATCGTGGCATTTTCACATTGCCAGGTTGTTGATTTTTAAAAGTATCTCAATGTGAATTTTGCTTTGTGATCTTATTGAATAGCAAGAATACATTATGTCCATTTTCGACAGGGCCGCAATACAAAATTTGCACTATGGCCGGATCCAAGGAGTCACAGTGCATTATGGTTGATTTTTTTCACTCGATGAATGTTTTTGGTTCTTGAGCCTAGCATCTACATTTGAAATAAAAAAGTTGTCATTGACATGACAAAATTGTTTTTCATATTCTTACATTATTGTTTAACATATTTTTAATTAATTCAGTTATGTAGATTGAAAAGAATAAATGTAGATGGTATATGATAATTTTAACAAAATTGACATTAAAAATTAATCGGTAAAATTATTAAATATCTCCATTACTTATTTATTTTATTTATTATTTTTTTTATAGTTATATCAAAAAATTAACATTGACGAAGATGAAGAATACTATCACTTTGCCATCGATGGCAAATCGTTTTTGGTGGTTCGTAACTATTTTCCCGAAATTTTTCCAAAGGTGAGTTATTTTATAAGTGGCATTATTTACAAAGTAATTATAAAAATAGAATATATTTAGATCTATATAGGAAATAGTTTGTATTTTGTAACAAAAGATATATTTTTTATAGCTTAATATTTTTGATTAATAATTTTCAAATTACAACTCATATTTGCATCCTTTACAATTTTATTGTTAACTGTAAAAAAAACTGATATTGCAAATTACTAATTTAAGCTTTTCTTATTCTGGTTAGCATTAAGAAAAATCACTTTTAGTTTAATATTAATTAAATAAATTCTTAAAAAAGGTAAATTTTGGTGTACTCACTTGTAACATTACAATTACAGTAGAGCATAGATTATCCGAGTATCGATCAACCAAAAGTGTTCCAGTCGGCAAATTTAAATTTCTGCTAGCCAAATATTGCAGCACCACAGCACTATGTCTTGGGCTACTCCAATATTTTTGTTGGTTTGTGTGTTTTAGGTGGAAGTACTGGCGCAACCACGAGAGTGTACTTAAGAATGCATCAGGATTTGAATGAATTTCAACATGGGATAGGCTAATATATTTTTTTGTACGTAATTGGTTATCCAAAAAATCAAATATCCAAACAACCCCAGTCTCAAATTGTTTCGGATAATCGATGTTCTATTGTATTTTAAAATATATATGCATGTAATAAGATATATTAAATTTTAGATGAACAAAATCAACAAATTATAGCATGGATCCCATACAATTCATCTGTACAATAAATAATATACTTGATATGTATGGATCTTCTAAAAAGAATGCTACCATTTAAAATTATTGTAATTATTATCCAAGAACATTGTAATGCATATTAAAACTTTGAAAAACTGCCCAAGTTTTACATTTGACAGTTTCTCAATGTGTGCACGTTGTGTCACATGGCACATGTACGAGCGATACTCAAATTCTTCCTACTCGCTACATCACATATGTTGTCAATTCTCCCATATTAACGACAATTCTGCAGTTTCACAGCTGTATTCTACAGCTCAAACAGATTACTCATTTGCACAATGATGAGTGATTCCAATTTTGCCATCAGGGCACAGATTGTCTTTTCTGTTGTGGAATTGCCATTTTCATTTATGGTGCTTTCTAGAGATAGTAGACAATGATAAGTCTGAATGCAGATTGGAGGTGATGGTTACACTTTGCATACTTCTCAGATAATAATTAAAATAATTATGGGAATTTAAAATGGTAGCATTTATTTTGGAAGATCCTGTATCATGTGCCGTGCAGTTTTGAAGATAAAATATCAATCTATAAAACCATTTTTAATATTAAATGAAAAAATGTAGTAATGATGATTACTCTGAATATATTATTAGTGTGTTTTCAATACTATTGAATGTTATGTTCATTAGTAATTACAATATTATACAATACATCACTTCAAACAGCCAAACAATTAAGGTGGCAACTTCAACTCTGGAAAATCTGGAATCAAATCCAGATTAGTTGAAAGATTCCAGTAATTTTTCAGGAGGCAGTCTATGCAGATATGTTGAGCCCTGTTCCTTTAGTTAGTAATTAGTTAATGGAGCTAGTATTATACCATGAAATTGATTTTCTTTTATACATTTTTTAATTTAATAATAAAGAGTGATCTGATTAGCTAGAAGTGAAGAAAAATTTAATGAATTGCTGTTATCTGGGGATTTTTGAAAGTAAATCAATTTGCAAAATATTTAAAGCAAATTTTTCCATGCTTTCTCTTTCTCTCTTCTTTTCAATGTTTTCCAATGATCTCTTTTTTCAGGATGGGGTGCGTTTTTACTGAGAGTGGAATTTCCATCCAATTTGATAATGTTATTTTGAATTGTATTAAAGTCATTATTCAAATTCTTATTTGTTTTCTTATCCAAAGGACTTATTCTCTCCACTTCTGGAGGATATTCTTTCAATTTGGAGTGTGACTATTTAAAAATGTTACATTAATTGAATGCATCTCCAGGTTAAATTTGCTATGTGATATCATTGTTATAAAGTGGGACACAAGTATTAATCCTATTTCTAACTTTCAAATTCTTTACATTTACTTTTTAAATCTTAAAAATTTAAATATTTTATTTATTTATTTAGCTTATATTTAATTTTGATGTTATTAATTAAAGACCCCAGATCTGCCATGCATAGGACAAGCATTTTTCATCCTTGAAATTAATGCTTCTCCCTTGTTTCTTGGCTTTATATATTTCCAGCAGCTCCAAGGCTTTAATGTTTTCCAATCATTTGGCTCTCTTAATGATGGTGGCATTCTGTAGATTGGTCCATACGTTGCTGTCTGAGGCATAAATAGCCAAGGCAGTGGTGAGCTTGTGACTGATATCATAATTATATTCACCAAGTCTTTTTTGCAAAGAGCTTGTTGTGAAGCCTATGTACTCCAATTTTTGTTGGTCTCTATAGTCTGTTACTGGAAAATGATATACTCCCAGTAAGCAGAAGTGAATGGCTGCATTTCCATTATCTCTTTATCTTCAGCGTTATCTCTTCTGTTGTTATTTTTAATTATTTTTATTATATGCTTTGGCCAATTTTTGGATAAGGCTTTTTTGTGTTTGGTTGCAAAACACTCCAAGCCATGTGGCTCACTCAATGTGTCCTTATGGTAAGTGCAGTGTATGAAAGCTCTCTTTGTTAGGGATCGAAATGCTGCCACTTTATATGAATATGGGTCACAGGAGTCACCTGTGGTCTGGTTCGTGATAAATGCTCATATGGATGTTGCCCTCTTGCAGATCTAAGAAGTGGATTGGTCTAGTTTGAGACTCAAGTCAAATGGGTTGTTGTTCATGGCATCCACAAAACCTTTTATGTTTGGTTTAGTTTTACAGATGATCAAAATGTCATCCAATTATTTTTTGTAAATATGGATGTGAGGAAGGAATAGAGATAATAACTTTAGTTCCAGTTCTGTGAAATAGTGGTAATTCCTACCACCATTTCACAGAAATCTCAGATATTGGACTGCCCACGGGCACTTCTCTGTTTTGTACAGTACATATGTGGTTGTTGGGGTAGAATAGTGTAAGAACACGATTCCCGCCTTTTTTTAAACTGGTAATGGCCAAGAAAGACCGTTGAGAAGGCGACCGTTGTGTTTGAATTAGCGGTGCATGTGTCTTTGGTCAGAGATGGTTAGCCAGGGATAGCATCATGCTATGGACCTCTGACAGAGCAATGAGTGGTGTAACCGCCGATTGGTTGGCAGAGAATCACACCACACAGCATATTTACATAGGGCTATGGCCCAGTAATCACTGATTGGTCGTCCAGCCTGCTGTCCACGGCTATATAAGGTTGATACGGAAGTGGGAGATTCAAGTTCAGTTTGGAACTTCAGGTTGACATCAAGTTTGTTGTAGATCTTCAAGTGTGCATCAAACTTCGAGTCAAGTCTGGATTTGTTTCACTGTCTGTTCTAAGACAAGATTAAAGAAAGATTAAAAGGGAATTTAATAATTTTAATCAATTAATTAACTGGAAATATATAATATTCAATTATATATAAATGAAATTTCACTTACATATGATTACAGACAAACAGCACAGCAGTGAATGTTTACACTGTTCCTTCCTGATTCCCAATAGAGGGCACTTCTATATACACACCTACCTGCATTACCAACTTCCGTACCGCACTTGTTATATAGTCTGTCTTGTTTTCATTTGACTGTCCCTAATATATATACAGTTTGTGCAGAAATGTATGTTGGAAGATGATGTTTTATATAGATATCAAGTAAGTGGTGATAATTTTCAGCAAGTTATCTTGACAAGAAGTCTATTATACATAAAGTCCATTATAGCCAAAATCAATATATCCAATAAAGTATTAATAGTTTACATAGGACAGTGCTATGATATTATCTGTCATTTGATTTAATGATGTATGGCTGGGATATCTATCAGTTATTAGAAATAGTGTTTGATGAAGTGTTTGTGTATACTAAATTTCTATTATTATATCAATCTGCATGTTAAATAAGTTTTAGCTGGAAATGTTTTTGGTAGTCTGTTGGAATCAGCTGTCCCTTGATAATCCGACAGGTATGGGACCAAAGGGGTGTCGGATTACCGAAAGTGTCCAGATTACTGAAAGTGATTACATATTTGGCACTGTTTTGTTAGCAGTAGCCTACAATATTCCCTACTCCAACTGTTCGAACAGAACTGCTCACAGAAAACACACGAAATGTGTGTCGTCATGTAAGAATTGGGTGGGAAGATTCATGTTGCAACATGCTTCTGTGCAAGCAGACACGTAACAGGGATGGGTACCTTGACGGGAGGTGCGTCAGACTACTGAGCATGTCGGATTACAAAATGTCGGACTATCAAGGGACAGCTGTAGTAAGTGGTGAATGCTAAATTTTAGCTCTGTTCCACTCAATTGCCATTCTACGGTAAAGGTTTGTATTTTATACCTGTTGACCCTAGTTTTGGGAAGAATTTTTTATGATTAAAAGTGGTATGCATATAATTTCTCTTAATATATATATTTTTAATATAAATTTCAAGAAAAACCATAAAAATTTAGAATTCTTACAATGGAATTAAATGAAAATTAGTCACAAACTCTATATTTTCTAATATTTATTAAACATGCATAATAATTTACTCCTTTCAGTTTATATCTCTCCTGAAAACAGAGTAAAGTGTTAAAAATTTAGTATATTAAATATATATTTTTCTAATTAATTTTCAGAGCAGAGCTTGAAAAGGATCTTAACTTTTTGGGTTTATTAATAATGCAAAACATGTTAAAGAGCGAGACTCTTCCCGTTATTCATTCTTTGAAAGAAGCTGCTATTAGAAGTGTTATGGTTACAGGTAACATGCTTGTTCTATTTATCTTATTTTGAGTAGAGGGAAAAACAAATAATTTTTATAATATTAATATGATTTAAATATTCAAAGTTAAATTTCTTTTGTCTTTGAATGAATCATTTGAAAACATGTATAAATTTTTGAATGCTTTCATGTTTTCACAAATCTGTATAATTAAAACATATCATACATATAAAGAATATTGCAGAATTATTTAATTAATTATGAATTTTTTATTACAATACTTTTAATGCATTCCTTCTACTTGAATCAATACTTGTCAAAGCAGAAACTTTTTCAGGATAAAAAGCTTGAGTAACATCTTTCACACTGCTATTTGAATATTGCAAATTTAGAGTATGAATGATTAAATTGATTAATGGTTACTTAATGATAGTGTGTAACTTTTAAATTTCACCAATCAAACTAATATTTATAGTTATGTTTAAGATATATGTTAGTTTTAGCTTATAAATTCAATAAAACACCGATAAATTGCACCCTCCTCACACTTTTCAGCAGTAATCATTTAATGAACAAATGTTGTCCTACATTTGTATATTTATGTATAATATATAATGTATTAGCTTTAAAAGTAATGATGTCAAAGAAAGTTGGCAATGTTTCAAACTTTGAACTCACTGTAGACGTTTGATTTTGTATACACTTAACCCGATGCAGGTCCCCGTACATGACCAAAAATATTTGTGTTAATAAGTTTCTGCTGGAAAGTGTGAGGAAAATGTAGTTTTTCTGTGTTATATTTAAGAGGCTTATTTTTAGCAAGTCGATAGTATGGCAGCTAGCTGATGAGGGATGGAGCTTCATGTATCTGGTGGGCCTTTTTGACCCATTTGGATTTGATTCCGGGTCTCTCCAAGAGGTGGACTGCCGTCTTAGCCTCTGGGCCACCTAGCCTTGTGATAAATCTAATGACTGTTGATCTGTCTGTAGGGTGACATTTTTGATTAATTTAGTATCTTAAATTTCAAATTCTGTAATTTTTAAATTTTTAATTATTAATACAGGTGTCTGCTTTAATGTTAGAAACTTAATGATTATTACATTAAAATATGTTTTTAGATGGAAAACTAAAATTAGAATTTTTAAATCTTTTAGGAGATAATATTTTGACTGCACTCAGCGTTGCTCGAGAATGTGGGATGGTTCCTTACACCGAAAGAATTATATTAGTGAAGGCTTTTCCTCCCGAACATGACAATCCCGCAAAAATTAAATGGGAAGCTGGAGAATCCTCACCTGTGGGATCTAATTGTGATTTAACGTCATCATTTGTAAATAATAAAGATGTGGAAGTGAGTGACTCTAACAATCTATAACATAAATGAGGATGGATGTTTGTTTGTTTGTTTACTATACATGACAGTTATGTAAAAATGTACTTCTAATATAGTTAATGTCATACATACCACTCCAAAATAGTGATTTAATTTCTATATACCAATTAATTTCTGTCTACATTCAATTTGCTCTCTTTACATGTGACACCATCTATTGGAAAAAAATTAAAAAAAATAATAAAGTAAATATAATTTATACAAAAATGGATATCATTTAAGAAACAAGAAAAAAATATTATATTCACTTAATTATTGTAACAGTGATATAATGCAAAGTAAATGTGCTACATCATTACTGCTACAGGTAACAGAGCACTCACCTGCGTGGAGTAATTATTTTTATTAATAAGTTTTTATTGTAGAAATTTAAGGCTTAAACACAATACTAATGAGACTAACTGTTTATATTTAGTATAATTAAATCAAATTTTAACCTGCATAATCTAAATAAAAAAATTTGTTACTTACTTTTGCACAGATACTTTTATCACATGTCTTGGTTGCACGATACATCGTGGCATTTTCACATTGCCAGGTTGTTGATTTTTAAAAGTATCTCAATGTGAATTTTGCTTTGTGATCTTATTGAATAGCAAGAATACATTATGTCCATTTTCGACAGGGCCGCAATACAAAATTTGCACTATGGCCGGATCCAAGGAGTCACAGTGCATTATGGTTGATTTTTTTCACTCGATGAATGTTTTTGGTTCTTGAGCCTAGCATCTACATTTGAAATAAAAAAGTTGTCATTGACATGACAAAATTGTTTTTCATATTCTTACATTATTGTTTAACATATTTTTAATTAATTCAGTTATGTAGATTGAAAAGAATAAATGTAGATGGTATATGATAATTTTAACAAAATTGACATTAAAAATTAATCGGTAAAATTATTAAATATCTCCATTACTTATTTATTTTATTTATTATTTTTTTTATAGTTATATCAAAAAATTAACATTGACGAAGATGAAGAATACTATCACTTTGCCATCGATGGCAAATCGTTTTTGGTGGTTCGTAACTATTTTCCCGAAATTTTTCCAAAGGTGAGTTATTTTATAAGTGGCATTATTTACAAAGTAATTATAAAAATAGAATATATTTAGATCTATATAGGAAATAGTTTGTATTTTGTAACAAAAGATATATTTTTTATAGCTTAATATTTTTGATTAATAATTTTCAAATTACAACTCATATTTGCATCCTTTACAATTTTATTGTTAACTGTAAAAAAAACTGATATTGCAAATTACTAATTTAAGCTTTTCTTATTCTGGTTAGCATTAAGAAAAATCACTTTTAGTTTAATATTAATTAAATAAATTCTTAAAAAAGGTAAATTTTGGTGTACTCACTTGTAACATTACAATTACAGTAGAGCATAGATTATCCGAGTATCGATCAACCAAAAGTGTTCCAGTCGGCAAATTT
The DNA here is from genome assembly GCF_000671375.1 of Centruroides sculpturatus. NCBI lineage: Eukaryota > Metazoa > Arthropoda > Arachnida > Scorpiones > Buthidae > Centruroides > Centruroides sculpturatus. The sequence continues at coordinate 291,854 of NW_019384855.1, forward strand.
AAATTTCTGCTAGCCAAATATTGCAGCACCACAGCACTATGTCTTGGGCTACTCCAATATTTTTGTTGGTTTGTGTGTTTTAGGTGGAAGTACTGGCGCAACCACGAGAGTGTACTTAAGAATGCATCAGGATTTGAATGAATTTCAACATGGGATAGGCTAATATATTTTTTTGTACGTAATTGGTTATCCAAAAAATCAAATATCCAAACAACCCCAGTCTCAAATTGTTTCGGATAATCGATGTTCTATTGTATTTTAAAATATATATGCATGTAATAAGATATATTAAATTTTAGATGAACAAAATCAACAAATTATAGCATGGATCCCATACAATTCATCTGTACAATAAATAATATACTTGATATGTATGGATCTTCTAAAAAGAATGCTACCATTTAAAATTATTGTAATTATTATCCAAGAACATTGTAATGCATATTAAAACTTTGAAAAACTGCCCAAGTTTTACATTTGACAGTTTCTCAATGTGTGCACGTTGTGTCACATGGCACATGTACGAGCGATACTCAAATTCTTCCTACTCGCTACATCACATATGTTGTCAATTCTCCCATATTAACGACAATTCTGCAGTTTCACAGCTGTATTCTACAGCTCAAACAGATTACTCATTTGCACAATGATGAGTGATTCCAATTTTGCCATCAGGGCACAGATTGTCTTTTCTGTTGTGGAATTGCCATTTTCATTTATGGTGCTTTCTAGAGATAGTAGACAATGATAAGTCTGAATGCAGATTGGAGGTGATGGTTACACTTTGCATACTTCTCAGATAATAATTAAAATAATTATGGGAATTTAAAATGGTAGCATTTATTTTGGAAGATCCTGTATCATGTGCCGTGCAGTTTTGAAGATAAAATATCAATCTATAAAACCATTTTTAATATTAAATGAAAAAATGTAGTAATGATGATTACTCTGAATATATTATTAGTGTGTTTTCAATACTATTGAATGTTATGTTCATTAGTAATTACAATATTATACAATACATCACTTCAAACAGCCAAACAATTAAGGTGGCAACTTCAACTCTGGAAAATCTGGAATCAAATCCAGATTAGTTGAAAGATTCCAGTAATTTTTCAGGAGGCAGTCTATGCAGATATGTTGAGCCCTGTTCCTTTAGTTAGTAATTAGTTAATGGAGCTAGTATTATACCATGAAATTGATTTTCTTTTATACATTTTTTAATTTAATAATAAAGAGTGATCTGATTAGCTAGAAGTGAAGAAAAATTTAATGAATTGCTGTTATCTGGGGATTTTTGAAAGTAAATCAATTTGCAAAATATTTAAAGCAAATTTTTCCATGCTTTCTCTTTCTCTCTTCTTTTCAATGTTTTCCAATGATCTCTTTTTTCAGGATGGGGTGCGTTTTTACTGAGAGTGGAATTTCCATCCAATTTGATAATGTTATTTTGAATTGTATTAAAGTCATTATTCAAATTCTTATTTGTTTTCTTATCCAAAGGACTTATTCTCTCCACTTCTGGAGGATATTCTTTCAATTTGGAGTGTGACTATTTAAAAATGTTACATTAATTGAATGCATCTCCAGGTTAAATTTGCTATGTGATATCATTGTTATAAAGTGGGACACAAGTATTAATCCTATTTCTAACTTTCAAATTCTTTACATTTACTTTTTAAATCTTAAAAATTTAAATATTTTATTTATTTATTTAGCTTATATTTAATTTTGATGTTATTAATTAAAGACCCCAGATCTGCCATGCATAGGACAAGCATTTTTCATCCTTGAAATTAATGCTTCTCCCTTGTTTCTTGGCTTTATATATTTCCAGCAGCTCCAAGGCTTTAATGTTTTCCAATCATTTGGCTCTCTTAATGATGGTGGCATTCTGTAGATTGGTCCATACGTTGCTGTCTGAGGCATAAATAGCCAAGGCAGTGGTGAGCTTGTGACTGATATCATAATTATATTCACCAAGTCTTTTTTGCAAAGAGCTTGTTGTGAAGCCTATGTACTCCAATTTTTGTTGGTCTCTATAGTCTGTTACTGGAAAATGATATACTCCCAGTAAGCAGAAGTGAATGGCTGCATTTCCATTATCTCTTTATCTTCAGCGTTATCTCTTCTGTTGTTATTTTTAATTATTTTTATTATATGCTTTGGCCAATTTTTGGATAAGGCTTTTTTGTGTTTGGTTGCAAAACACTCCAAGCCATGTGGCTCACTCAATGTGTCCTTATGGTAAGTGCAGTGTATGAAAGCTCTCTTTGTTAGGGATCGAAATGCTGCCACTTTATATGAATATGGGTCACAGGAGTCACCTGTGGTCTGGTTCGTGATAAATGCTCATATGGATGTTGCCCTCTTGCAGATCTAAGAAGTGGATTGGTCTAGTTTGAGACTCAAGTCAAATGGGTTGTTGTTCATGGCATCCACAAAACCTTTTATGTTTGGTTTAGTTTTACAGATGATCAAAATGTCATCCAATTATTTTTTGTAAATATGGATGTGAGGAAGGAATAGAGATAATAACTTTAGTTCCAGTTCTGTGAAATAGTGGTAATTCCTACCACCATTTCACAGAAATCTCAGATATTGGACTGCCCACGGGCACTTCTCTGTTTTGTACAGTACATATGTGGTTGTTGGGGTAGAATAGTGTAAGAACACGATTCCCGCCTTTTTTTAAACTGGTAATGGCCAAGAAAGACCGTTGAGAAGGCGACCGTTGTGTTTGAATTAGCGGTGCATGTGTCTTTGGTCAGAGATGGTTAGCCAGGGATAGCATCATGCTATGGACCTCTGACAGAGCAATGAGTGGTGTAACCGCCGATTGGTTGGCAGAGAATCACACCACACAGCATATTTACATAGGGCTATGGCCCAGTAATCACTGATTGGTCGTCCAGCCTGCTGTCCACGGCTATATAAGGTTGATACGGAAGTGGGAGATTCAAGTTCAGTTTGGAACTTCAGGTTGACATCAAGTTTGTTGTAGATCTTCAAGTGTGCATCAAACTTCGAGTCAAGTCTGGATTTGTTTCACTGTCTGTTCTAAGACAAGATTAAAGAAAGATTAAAAGGGAATTTAATAATTTTAATCAATTAATTAACTGGAAATATATAATATTCAATTATATATAAATGAAATTTCACTTACATATGATTGAAACATTTACAGTACTGTACTTTAAACTTAATTCTTGAGAAGTTTAATTTAAAACTCTTAAACTCGAGTTTAATTAAATTACATTGAAATGATTAATATCATATTGTCTATGAATATTAATGCAAAGTTTACAATTATTATTTTTCCAGATTGTAGTGAGAGGGACGATCTTTGCTCGTATGGCACCAGATCAGAAAACTCAATTGGTTGAAGCTTTGCAAGAAGTCGGGTAAAAAATAATACTTTGATAAAACTTGTTATTTATAGCTAACATTAAAAATTCATCACATGCTTATTGTAGTATTTGTTCTTAAAAGAAAAACTTTAAGATACACTTTGACATCATACATTTATTTTATGCTACAGTGTCACTTAAGTAAGTTGACACTTAAGGTAAAGAATGTTAAGATGCAATAGTTTTGTAATGCAATATCAAAACTAAAGAGATATTTAGCAATTAAAAAAATCACTTGATATAATATTACTAGAAGGGCAATAACCTGAAATGTATATCATCATCTAAACATCAAAATAAAGATGGATGTAAAGTAAAGCCTAGTGTCGTTCGAAAAGCACTTCATTGTGCAATATGGATAAACTTAATAAAAGACATGGTTTCAAATTAGAAGAAAATATTGTAATTATGTCAATTATTATCTGAGGACATTGTAATGTACAGTTCATTAAAACATTGGAAAACCATTCAAGTTTTACATTTTTCCATTACTATTTGTCAATGCATACACTTTGCATTGCATGATACAATACTCAATTCTTCCTATGCTTGTTAAGGCATATCTGTCATCACTCCTCTCATGGCAACTGCAATTCTAAGGCTTCTGCATATTACTCATGTTGTGGAATGACGAATGACTCTGCCAACTACAGAATGCAAAATGCAGAGTTACTGTTTTCATTTACGGCACTTTTAGAGGCAGTAGACGATGAGATGTTCAAATGTGGATGGGAGACAAAACAAGTGATTACTCTATCTATTGGTTTACATTGCATACTTCTTGAATAATAATTAACATAATTATAGTAATTTATAGTGGTAGCATTCATTTTGAAAGACCCTGTATTAGTTCAAGGGTCTTTTTTACTGATAAATAAGAAAGATATAAAGTTATGTATGAGGGTTTTTTCAACCTCCACTGACCCAGAATAAAAATAAGAACGAAGAATAAAACCACTTTATTTGTAGAAGGTAGTTACAGTCTTCACCTATTTTTCCACATAATTGCCTTATCGATTCAGGCAGACATCATACCATGACACCGGCTTTCGTATACCCATGTTGAAGAACATTGCCGTCAGGCCATTCAGCCAACTTTTAACACTGTCAGTCATCGGTATACAGTGTGGACCTAGAAATTTCAGGAAACTCCTCACTGAGCTCAGAAATTGTGAACCAATGCCTTTCTTGCACCAATTGATCCACTTTGTCTACCAAATTGCCAGTCATCACGTACTTCCTCCCTTGATTGACCTCATCTTGAATGTTGTCATGTCCTTGTTTGAATTTCCTGCACCATTCACGCACACATCTGTAGCTCATGAGGTTCTCACCATACTCATTACACATCCTTTGATGAATTTCACCTCCATTCAGCCCTTCGGCCTGTAGAAATGGAATTACTGCTTATATTTTACAGTTGGCGGGAGACTGGATTGGCGGCATCATGTTTATGTGTTTACTGCAGAGTAGCAAACATTTAAAATAACTTGACACAACACTAAATGGTGAGGGAATATACTACTAACTAGACGTGCACCCTGTCCCTGTCTCACATACTTCCAATTTTTTTTTTTCATGCATTAGTTGAGGTTGAAAAAAATAACCCTTGTATTTATAATGTTTGAATTAGATAACAATGTTAAAGTTATATAATGTTAAATATAAAGCTAATACTTAAGTTAACTGTAATGTTTTTGTATTTAAAAACAGATACAGTGTCGGAATGTGTGGTGATGGTGCAAACGATTGCGGAGTGAGTATTCTAATTTTTAATCTTATTTAAAAATGAATATTTTTAAGAAGTTTTAGCTAGGATTTTTGGATGATTTTCAATAATTAAGAGAGCATGTGGCTATTTGTTTACTTGTATTATCTAAAAGCAATACTCCCTGCAGTAACATCAATTATTTTTATTTGATCAAAGAAGATTAAGATTTGAATTTGAAGTAAAATGAGAAATTGATCAATGTTATGATGAGGATTTTAACAAATAAATAAATTGAAAGATACTTAAGTAAAATATTTGACTGTTCTTATATTATTAAACGGTTTTATATGGTAAACCTGTCTCGGTGAGTCATTCCGCGCCCACACGACAGAATTAACCGCTCGGCTGTCGAAAACACCTCACAGCAAATCGGCTGACCTCACAGTGGTGTCAGAAGTGAGATTGTTGTGCCCAAAGTTACATACTAATAAACAAAGCTACATACAAATTATACATATACATATATATACATATACATAATACATATACATATAGCAAAATTTGGCCTTTCTTCGGGTATCGGATGCCAGCATCGCATCATAATGTGGTAGCTGCATTGATATGCAAATTAGCATTAGTTGCAACATTAAAATATTGAAATTTTATTACTGTTACTTACATTTGATTAGGACAATTGTTAGGTGGATCGGCATACAAGAACTCATTTTATATTCATACAGGATGTCCTGGAAAATCTGGGATTTTTGTTAGTATTTCCACAAAGTAATGGAAAATCAGGAACTATGTTAAAGATAGTGAAAACATCAGTGAAAGTCCAACTGTTATATGCTTTTACGCATTTCTATATATAAATTATTAAGTGACATTAGCAATATAAAGGAAAATGTCATAAATAGAAAGAATAGATAAATAAAAAGCATTTTGTTGCTAACAGATTAACTTTTATAAATATATAAAAATGTGCTTAAAATCCTTTTAGGCACTGAAGGCGGCAGATGTTGGAATTTCTCTCTCTGAAGCTGAGGCGTCCGTTGCCGCTCCGTTTACATCAAAAGTTCCAAATATAGAATGTGTCCCAATCGTAATAAAGTAAGTCATTCTTATTTCTTTCTTTTTTTGGATATTTCATTACTCTCACTTTATGTATATATTTACACATATCAAATATATATACATACATATACATACAAAGCTTTAGATAGTTGTTCAGCTCTACAGCAAACTTTCCACACTTTATCTTCATTATAATTATACAACATATTTGTAAACTTTACTCACATACAGCCTTGCAAAATACATCCATGAAACTCCAAATCAAATGCATCATGTAGTTCTAAATGTTAGTATTTCAATTTTCTAAGGATATAATGCCATCTGACAGTCACCAGACAAACTATTAGACACACACTTCTATATCATGTTCTAAATGTAATGTTACATTTTACATCTAGGAATATCTTGAGGTATAAAAAACCTTAATATTATGGTTCCAGTTTTAAAAAGAATTTGTGTAATATAAGATTATGTTTACTACTAGTTAAGTGTTAAAGTTATATTTAAATCTAGGAAATACACCTGATAAACAGATTGCTACACCACTTGATTAGGATATTATCCACATACTGCAAATACAAAACAATCTGATGGAAATGACTTGAAAGAATAGATTGTTCCAATGTTCATATCACAGTTCATATAAGTTTCTGAAAGGAGGCTTTCCATCTAGACTCCTGTATTCTGCAGATAGTAAAATTGTGCTTTTGTGTGCTCCTGCTTTGGTTAGATTTTTTGCAGAACTTTTTGTGCTACGACTCAGCTATCTTTTCTAATGCTTTATTGCCTTTGTTTGCAAGTTTGCCCACTCATGATGTCATACTGATGATCAGTATGACATCATCGGCAAAAGCCTGTATCTGTGTTTCCTCCCTTTCGTTGAATTCTTCTAGCAGAGTGTCAAAGTCCAGATTCCATAGGCCTAGCCCACTTCTTGAGCCTCGTGTGCAATTTCTAGTGACTTTTCTTTCAATCATGATATTATTAGAATAATATCCCATTTTCCTGTTGTATAAGTTCCAGTTCTTAGTAATTACACATAGCTATATTTGAATTTTTAATTTATAAAGTTTAGCAGACTTGTTTTAATTTTAAAGAAACTTTCATCTTAGTGGCTTATCTCTTTAATTAGACTCACTTTGTAATAAGTAACCTTTATGGACCTATTAAAAACAAATGTTATATTGGTCTTTGTATCAAATTTTCCAAAAGTTTTCTGATTTTGGTATACCAATTGGGACTTTCTATGGTAGCATATCCAGTGGCAGACCAATCAATAATTTGAGGTTCACTTTAAAGTGAGTCTATCATAGAAAATATAAATTTTTTTATAGATTAAACTATTGAAAATATACAATTAATTTATTATTGATATGATCCAAAACTGACAGTGATATGAAATAATATTAATAGTTAAATAATTTATATAATTTTCAGGGAAGGCCGTTGTTCTTTAGTAACTGCAATTTCTGTCTTCAAATTTATTTGTATGTACAGTATTATACAGTTTGCATCAGTACTAATATTGTACACGGTGAGTATTGCATAAATTTCTGATTATAGATGTAACTGAAAAGAACTAATTTGTTCAATTTATGTTAAATATTCATATTATTTTCATATAACAATTGCTTGTGTAATTCATTTTTGCATGGCAATATAAAATTTTTAAGTTTTTTTTTTAATAATTTGACTATAAAGCACTTGACAAATAGAGTATAAAAGTCACATGGTAGATTGTTTTGTATAGAATAATTAAAATGTCATCCAGATGGCAGTAAAGGAGCAGTTGTGCGCTTTCGACACAAACACTCTGGTTTGTGTTTTCCAACGAGACAGAGAGAAACCCGAGTTTTCTTGAAAGAAAGGTTTTTATTTCAAGATAATCTCTTAATACATGCAAAGATGAATGGATTTACTTTTAGAATATGATTTTACACTTCTAGAATATGTCACTACACTTGTAGTGACAATTTCACTGTGATTATACCCTTCAGAAACATAGCTTATGTTATTTATACACATAATATAAGAAGCCTCAACTTAAGTTTAATTAACCAGGTTATTTTTAAATTGTTATATAATAAGCATGATTAAACTAGCAAATTTGGTATAAAGATAGTAATCTAACTGCTTGCTTTTAGATTAGATTCATTAGTTTAATCAGTTTTATTTTAGATAGAAAATAGTCTAGTTAACTAGGCCGAAGTAAGATATCTTTGCAAAATCATTAAAATATATTACTGTTTGCACTTAAAACAATTATAACAATATAAAAAAATTGAATATAGTCAGTAAAGTTCCAGTGTTTTAACATACATTATGATGTTCTTGGATAATTATTAACATTGCTACCATTTTAAATTAATTGTAGTTTACTTTCTGGAAGACCTTTATTTGAATTATGCTCCCAAAATTGGAGTGTGCCAGAATTTAAAATGTTTGTTAAACATTACATTAGTATTATTATTATTGCATTTGTTTTAGTGTGCAACTAGCAAGTGGAGTTTCATTACAGTTATAAAATAAAATGTTGAAAAAAATTTTATTTATTTGTTTCTTCACAACTTAAATAATATGGATTTAATAACGTATATTAAAGTAAGATTTTGTGTAAATAATTTCTATATGTTTTATTTTTAGGTAGAAACAAATTTGACTGACCAAATGTTTCTTTATATTGATTTAGTAATTATTACAACATTAGCTATAGTTAGTAAGTAAAATTTTTGTTATATACATATGTAAAAATACTTAAAACATCTTTAGTTATTAATAAATTTTAAAAATTTCCAGTGAGTAACACAAAAGCTTATGAATATTTAGTCAAAGAAAGACCTCAGGGATCTCTACTGAATGTGACAACCATTACTTCTATCCTTCTTCAGATTGTTCTAGTCATTGTTGGTCAAATTTTGACCCTTATTTATCTTCAGAATCAGGCATGGTTAGTATTTTATATATTTAGTTTAAAATTCAATTATTTGTAATCAAGTTAGAGAAAATTAAAGTATTCTAGCATTAACGAATATTAATTAAATGTGAAATTTTCTTATTTGACTAGGGTTTAGTACCCATTTACATTATGTTTTAATTTAACAAAATCTCTTCTGTTTTATAATTAACAAAGTTATATTAAATTAAAGTTCTAGAATATTTCATTCAGATGATCTGAACAGGATATACTTTGATTAAATGTTTAATTATATATTTTTAGGTATGTACCTCTAGTACCCGACGAAACAGAAGATGCATTCGCCTGTTGGGAAAATTCTGCAATTTTTTTATATTCTTGTTATCAGTATATTATCGTCGCAATTGTTTTTTCTAAAGGTCCTCCGTTTCGCAAACCATTTTATACCAACAGTAAGTAATTAAATCAAATACAGTGGAACCTTGCATAGTGAGCAAAACAAATTGTAAAAAAAATGACTCGCTTAACAAGCGACATTTCACATAACAAGTGACGAGGAGAGGGGAAGTCCTGTATTGTGTGCATGCTCCATCAGTCTGTGTTTAGCACTCATTATGCTAGCATCTTAGTGTCATTTGTAATCACACATTTTTTCAAACTTGTGTTCAGATATATTACATATAAACATCAACAACTATAGCTTGTTATATAATAAACATGACAAACTATATGCCAAATTCTTGGGCTATGTAAAGCTGTACAGTCGATTCCACTTAATTGGGACACAGGACTAATCCATTTTGTCCCAATTAAACAAACTAATAATAAACTCTAAAATAAAATATGTAATACATAGGTAAATAAATAAGTAGGTAAAAAATAATAATTAGGTACCTATTTTAATGCTTTATTAAACCAAAATACAGAAAATATTTGTACTATAAATTTGCCAGACTCATGACAATAGATAACTGATTCACATCATGTTAGTGTTGCCAAATACACAAGGATTGACTGTTCAATTTATTCCTGATTGAACAATTTTTCCTTTCTTCCTTTTTAGTTAGAACATGTTCTAACTAAATGGTCTTCCTTTGAGCACAGTTCCTTTAATTGGAGACGGCCACTTTGGCGGGAGAGTCCGCAAAATCTGCCAGCTCCAGATGCTGGTCTCAATGATCGGATGGCTGCTGACCAAATCTAGACATAATCATACACACAATACCTTCCAAGGAAACTCTAGCTATCTTCTGACTTGGTTGACAGACCTAAAAAATTGTCTGGGGATCTTTGTCCCTTTGCTCTTAAGGGGATCATCCAGTCCAATCCAGAGCAGGATCAGTAGCTCTACCTCAGATGGGATTTCCATGTGATATGTCCCACTACGCTGACCTCCTCCACAAAAACCAAACTGCCCGAGCAAAAGACAAAATCGCTTTGTCTCTGTTAACTGTTAGGTCTACATGACATTAGTGTACATAGTGGCTACATATAAGGACCTTGAATAAGTTCTCGCTGTTTTCCAACAGATGGCGTTACCAGAACCACGTGTGTTTATTTTTAGATGGTGACGCATCTGTAAGGAAGTACAATAAGTGACCTTGAAATTCAGTATATGTCATTTCACCAAAGTGTAAACAACTTATTTTTTCATCGTGTTAAACATGTCTAGTTTCGTGCCAAAAAAAGAGTATTTGCAGGGAATTTTATTGCACTATTTTATTCAAAAAAAATCTGCAGTAGAATCACACAGAATTCTTGTTGAGACTTACGGCGACCATGCTCTGTTGGAAACAACATGCAGAGATTGGTTTAGATGCTTAAAAAATAATGATTTTGATGTTGAAGATAAAGAACGATCTGGTGCACCAAAAAAGTTTGAAGACAAGGAATTAGAGGCATTACTTCATGAAGACTCATGTTAGACGCTAGCTGAACTTGCAGAATCATTAGGAGTTGATCACACAACAGTTTCGAAATGTTTAAAAGGATTAGGAATGATTCAAAAGCAAAGACATTGGGTGCCGTACGAGTTGAAGCCGAGAGATGTCGAACGCCGTCTTTTCACATGTGAACAGCTGCTTCAACGGCAGAAAAGGAAAGGTTTTCTGCATTGTATCGTGACGGGTGACGAAAAATGGATACACTACGATAACCCTAAGCGTAGAAAATCGTGGGGTAAGCCCGGTCATGCATCAACATCGTCAGCAAGGCCGAATATCCATGGTTCGAAGCTTCTGCTCTGCATTTGGTGGGATCAGCTAGGTGTAGTTTATCACGAGCTGCTCAAACCAAACGAAACTATCACGGGAGATCGCTATCGACTACAATTGATGCGTTTGAGCCAAGCATCGAAGGAAAAACGGCCGCTATATGAGCAGAGACACGACAAAGTGATTTTGCAACATGACAATGCTCGGCCACATGTTGCACAACCGGTGAAAACGTACTTGGAAACGCTTAAATGGGAAGTCCTACCCCACCCGCCATATTCACCAGACATCGCCCCTTCCGATTATCACTTGTTCCGATCGATGTCACATGGCCTGGCTGAGCAGCACTTTCGTTTTTATGAAGATGCCAAAAAATGGGTTGATTCTTGGATAGCCTCAAAAAACGTGTCGTTTTTCCGACATGGAATTCAAATGCTGCCAGAACGATGGGAGAAAGTAGTGACTAGTGATGGACAATACTTTCAGTGACGTGTTTATTACGACTTTTTTTAAATAAAGTGTTAATTTTCACAAAAAAACAGCGAGAACTTATTCAAGGTCCTTATATTTTCGGAAGATCCGTAAAATATATAAAAAAATTGATAAATTTCTTTTCTACTACTGTCCCGATTAAATTATATATTAATTTATTAGTTTGGTTTCCGTTCTTTGACATTTGGCCCAACAAAGGGGCTGCCCCAATTAAATGGAATAGTCTGTAATTAAATATTAGAAATTAATCAATTTGACTAGAAGTATGCAGTTATGCTGCCGTCGTGTATTAAATTTAATGATCAATTCTAAATTAAATTTTAGAAATGTCTAAATTAAAAATTAATGTATTTATAATTATTGGACATATCTAAAATTTAATTTGGAATTGATTATAGTCAGCCACCAAGGGACATTACATGTAAAGGTTATGTTCTGTAGGTCATTTCAAAATCCCACGAGTCGCACACCATTGGTCTAGATCACACTGCAAAAGAATGTATATTTCCCTGTAATGTGATTGCTGTGCATGCATTAACCAGTAATCTACTGATAATTCTCCCTATCTGAAAGGCTACACACAAATAAGGTCATTTATATTATTTTTACTATTTAATTCTGGAGATATGAAGAAAGAAATGCGAGAATAGAACAATAACGCATCCTACAAATTTCAAGCACACTTTCTGAAAGAATACTGTGATCAATATTCTTTGCTGTAATGTACAATGTATATGTCTAAATTCATTACAAAATTTCATTTATAATTGAACTATTTCATTATTGGAAGGATTAGGAATGATTTGGGAGTAATGTAAATGATAAAGATACATAAATAATGCTACATTTATACTTGGAACTTTCTAGGATTTTACAATCAGAGGGTCAAAATTAATTTGTTAATTTATTGCTTATTTCAGTAATATAATAAAATTTATAAGTTTTTTATAATATATGCTACATGCCATCAATGATATTCAAAAACAATCCAATAATATAATAATAATAGTATATATTTCTGTTTATAATATTAAAATAGCATTTCCTAATTATCACACTTAGCAAAAAATTACAAGAATATTAGAACAAAAGCATTTAATTATAACTTTTATGTCTTATCTAGTGATAATTTATGATTCCTCTGACGAACAAACAAATCCGATTCTCCACGACAAATGACAAGTTTCAGTGTGACATTCTTCTCTTAAAGATAGAAATCTTAATATCTATAAAATGCTTACTTTCAGGTAGCCAACTGTTTAAATTTTTCACGAAAGAATGTTCTCATTTTGTCTTGGATAGCTTCAACTTCTTAATGTACACAGGTCACTGTTTAAACTGAAACTGAACATTTTTGATGTATCAAATTACATTTCAATATGTCAAAAATGTTCAAATTTTGTTGGAACGGTGACCTGAAGCTGTCCTGAAATGGGACAAAAATGTTCTTTTGTGAAAAATTTAACACTTGGCTACCTGAAAGTAAGCATTTTTTATACAGATAATAATTTGGACCCAGAAGCACATATAATAGTAATATTGGTGACAGATAAACCAAAATTATTTATATTGCATATAGGAATTTTTAAAACAGGGTTCTCAAATTCACAAAATATGAGCATATGTTAATTCTATTCAGAAATTTAAAACACAATTCGCTGGCAAAAAAATCTAAACTTATTAATGAAAGAAAATAAATACTAACAGAAGGGTAAAAAAATCATTTTAATATTATATAGGATGCTTAGTAAAGTCCTTATACACTAACTCACAAGCGATGCACAACATACAGTACACGGACATAGGAAAATGAGAAATACACGCATTATAAATAAACACGAGAACTGAACAAGAGTACAGAAACAAACATGTAAATGCTAATGTGCTCGACGTGCACATTAGCATTTCATGCATTCTAATTGTGTCATTTACGTAAATGGGGCGACCTTTTATACTAAATTGGTCGTCCTATACGACACTAATTGACTTTTCATCTGTTCTGTATTGTGCATTGTTTTCAAGACAGAAGCACTAACTTTCAAATTTTACCATTAGGGGTACTGCAAATAGTCTTGTCTTGTAATGCACAATCCCTTTGCTATAACCATATATCATGTTTGTTACTGTAGCTAATCTATATTTGTTTGTTACATGGGTGTATAAGGACTTTACTATGCACCCTGTATACATACATAATACCAGAAAAGAGTTTTTAACTTTCTATAAATAATTTTTCTTATATTAGTTTATTAGATATGTAACATCAAAATGAATTTTCTTCTTTCTATTAATTGGTAATTGTATTATAATTATAATTAAATAGTTCAATTTACAATTTAAAACATATTTCTTAATGAATTTATTTAATAATAATTTTCTATTTAACTAAAATATTCAATGTTTTATTAATTACATATATTTTGAAAATATAAATTGGAATAAATTGAATTGAATTTTCATTTACAGTATACTTCATGGTGTCACTGATAATATTGATTTGCTTCAGTACTTTGCTGCTTTTTAATCCTTCTTCAAAGATGGCAGATTTTTTTCAGGTATCATTTTAATTAAAACTAATAAATTAGGAAATAATTAATTTTGTTTTACAGTTAATCTTTAAAATTTTTCTGCACATCAACATTACTATTTTTAGATTTATACAGTAAAAAAAATATACGAGTATGCAGTTAAAGAAGACAATTTGGCATTGAGAAAATGTAAAGACATTTTCTGGTGTACTGTATATATTTGTATCTTTGCTAAGTCTTCAATTAACATGTTTTTGTTTTAACATTGTTCAGTTTTTCCCCTAAGCTGTTCCAAAATGGTTTAAAATAAAGAGCATCCTTATCATTTGCTGTCTCGATTGAAACTAATCAAATTACGAGTTGCATTACTTTTTTCATCTGTGTAGGCATTTCCTAAAGTGGTGCAATAATATCAAAGAAAAGTCAAAGGAACCATACCTCTACATGTGACTCTTTGCGCTGCATGCTCTGCTATTGCGTTTAACTATTTAGCCCATGTGACCATGCCTGCTTTGAATAGCCCATTTGACTGTTTGTGGAGTACTTGATATATAGTTTTAGTGGGTATAGGTGTGAGCCCCATACCTTAAAACTATATATCATCAAGTATTCCACAAATCGAACAAATGGGCTACTTGAAGCTGGCATGATCATATGGGCTAAATAGAAGAGTGCAAAGTGCAAAGAGTCACATATAGAGATATGGTTCCTTTGACATTTTTGCTTCAATGGGCATGTTTTATGGCTCTGTTAATGTCCCAACAGCATCATCCACATCTGCAATTGTATTCAGTTTAGAATGTTCAGTTTGATGTCGTTTATCCCTTCTTCAGTTCTTTACCCATCTTGCATTTCTTTGCTTATCTAGAGAAAATATAAATAATCCAACATCTGAACATTTACTTTTACAATTTGATGCCACAAAATTACCCATTCTTTCACTTTTTGAGCACTTAAAATATAACCAACTCGCACGGGAACCTCGTGTAGGGAATACTCCAAGCCTCAAAATGGCCGCTTTCACAAAGAATGGCAGGATTGTGTCCAGACGTAATTTATATAGACCTGGTTTATGACTACTGTATTAAATTTATCTGGTAATCCATCATTAATAATTGGTAATTATTTTTCAGGTAATCTGTTTTCAACCAAACCAGCATTTCATTTTTCGGTTAACGTTACTGTTAATGGGAGGATGCACTTTCTTCATTTCCGTGCTGATCGAGGTACGGCATTTTATAAAAATTATAAGCACCATCGCACACAAAAATACATAAAATATGACATGTTTTTATTTTTCTAGGCGCTTATTACCGAAAGAAATTGGCTTAAAAATACCTTTAAGCGTGTAACCAAGCACCAGACTAAAAGTCCATACAAGAGAATAGAAAAGGAGCTGTCGTCCAATCCCGGATGGCCCAACGTCGACGACGTCACCTATGCCATGCCTCCCAATCAATTATTATGATGTTTACAATTTACTTAAGTTGAAATTAATTGTATTCTAGTAGTATTGATCTTTTACATTCCGCATATATATTAATTTTTCGATATTCTTTATTATCTGTGATGATTCCGATGGTAGAAATTTGGGATTATACATTGCTAACAGACGTAAAATCTCAAAAACATATCTTTGGGCACAGAAATGTTAACGCATGCATAGTTTTAAAAGTTATATATATCATCGGTTATAGTTTATATTCGTGTTTATAAATTCACCATTTGATTATTTATATATAAGAATATCAAAATATATTTTATCTATTTTGTTAATTACCAAAGAAATATTTCTATTATCTGTCCTGAAAGGTTTTCAGGTTAAGAGAGATGAATTTCTCTTTATATATTTTTTTTGTATTATTTAATTGTGTAAATATTTTTAAGAATGCATTATTATAAGTATTATAAAAATTTAGGAATAATTTTTATAAACACTTGTACAATAATATATATGTGATGATATTTTTGTCGTCACTCCTCTCCCACCATTGTAAACTGTTAATAGATTCTAGAAGTAAAAGTAACTCAGAATTCTGCTACTTACTTGGTAGCTGAATGCTGTTTCTAAGATATTTCTGTTAGCAACACAGTCTTGAATGGTTTTAATATTCTTTTCTTATATTTATCTTAATAAGTCATTCGTATCTTTTTAAATTATTGTCGTTTGAATATCATTAGAAGGCCAAAAGTGTCTTAAAATATGCTACAAGCACACAAGTTCCTAATAAGATTAGCCTAATTTCCATTACGGATAACAAAGTACCAAATAAGATGTGTATTTTGAATTTTTGGTGTGGCACCTGAATTATAGCACTGATTTGATTGGTAATTGTATTATAATTATAATTAAATAGTATTTAAAGTAGGTATAATTACATTATATACTACAAAGAGATAGAGATTGAATATACACAATATATTCGATCTCTATCACTTTGTTTCTAACTCTAGTATGTGTATTAAGCCGGCTCCACCCGAGCAAAAATTTGGCCAATACCGAGCAGTGTGGTGTGTTTCCACTCGGCGTATTGAGCCAAATGGAAGGGGAGTTATTTGGTAATCGTCAAAACTATTTTGATTCGTGTTTCAACACTAGTCTCGGAAGCTCTTAAATCTAAGTCAAATAGAAACTGATAGAATTTATGGTGTACAGTCTGAAAGCTTCAGTATTTTCAGACTATACACCATAAATTCTGTCTATCCCCAAAGCAGGATGTATAAGCCAAGAGTATTCTATGTCCAGATTTCAAGGAAAGTAATTAGAAATTACAATATTGGTCTTAGCATAAAATGTTTCATTTCTAATTAGAAAATTAGGATATTTTTGCAATCGGACATCAGAAAATTTGAAGTTGTAAAGCCAAAAAAGTCTTCCACTAATATCTAAAAATCAAAAATATTGTAATTTAGTGACCGATAGTGTTTAAAAAAGCACAGTAAAAATGCAGTAAGTTGATCATCTCCATAACCATTCAAATGTATGTTAAACGTGGAGATGCCGTAATTTTTATTCTTCCTTCTTAGCATTTTCTTTTATATAAATATCAAAATTAATATTTAATTTTAGTCATTGGTAGATTCGATGTTATCTTTTCAAATTGTAACCAGCGATTATTTATTGTGACTCAAAGTCAAACAACTGAGAAATTTTAAATTAAGATGAATGTAAATGAAGATCCTCTCTAGATAAACTGCCTTAATCACAGTCGACCCCCTATAACATTGTTGATTTTTCCGTTTTATATGAATTCCGTGTTGTACGAGTCATTTAGATTTTACAAATACGTGTGCCGGACTGTGAACGGCTCACGTATTTGTGACTCGTACAACACGGAATTCATATAAAATGGAAAAATCAACAGTGTTATAAGGGGTCGACTGTACTTCCTTTCAATTGGTTTGGCATACAAATGGGTAGGCAAAGTATTTTGAATCCATTATACTTTGTAAAATTCCCCGTAGAGAAGTCAGAATTGAATTTCGAATATATTTTTCGGGATTATTTACACCCGAAAATCGATACCAGACATTCTAACAGTTGTTTAGGTAGACTTATGTAAAAAAAAGACTCCAAATTTTATAAGTATTTACTGTAACTTTTAATACAGATGTACGATTGAACAGAATTAATTGTTATATATTTAAGAATAAGTTGTTATTGTAAATTTTCTAATTATTGTCTGTAATAGTTAGTGGTACACTTACTGTGTTTAATATAATTGCCGTTTACAATTTATACAGAGATTTTTCTGGTATTTAAAGATAAAAGAAGAAACGCGTAATTTCTAATAGGACTGGAGCTAGTGTTGTCGCATTTTTAACTTGATTTCTGATTCGTGTAAAGAATTACGTCGATAGTGACGTTGTATTGTAATGGAACTTATTCGCCACAAACGTTTTTATACGAGTAATTTACAAACCTATATTTATAATTATCATAAAGAGTAACGGTTTTGTTACGGCACGTTATATCTAGTCTCTTAGTGACGTCTGACAGGCTCGAGATGTCGACATTTTGATAATCGAGTTGAATAAAATGGGAAATATTATTATTCATCGTATCTGTGTCTGTGTTTTCTTTAAATCTGTGTAATGTGGACTTCTTGCCGGTTATCAGTAAATTTTAAGTCTACACCATTTATACAACGTGGCTCGTTCTACTGTTCAGTATGTCAGAGAAGTGTGTGAAGGCCCTTTTGACTAAGGCTGTGAAGGCAGCCATTTTGAAACTACGGCTTCCAGATTTTGGAAACAACGGATGTAAAGTGGGTTTTTTGTAGAACCTGGTGGAGTTAGGCCATTCTGCATTGTTCAGGGAGTGTGGAGGAAGTGTCCAAGCACATCCAAGATCCTCGTAAACATCATACACACATCTTTGACCTAGAACACTTACTTTGCCACTCGTACTTCTCCCTATCTGTATACTAATACGACAATAACGAGTGATCGAGTGATGTATTTTTATCCGATATCCATAAAATTCGAGGAACCAACCTGCATTCGAATCTGGGTCTACCGAGTGCAGAATGCATGGATTAATTGTTTGTCCTTAAACCATAAACGTGTATTTACGGTACACAATTTATAATTATGATCTGCAAAGCACTAATCTATTGGATAACCGTCAGTAAAAAGAATAAGGCCCAGTTAATTGCCATCTCGTCGTTCCAGCCCCCTAGTTCGACGGCAAAATTCCCTCCAAATTTTTTCTTTACATTAAATCTTATATTCTATATACGTGTCGCAGCCGCTAGGAATACGGACAGAAATGTTAGTAACTGCAAAAACGTACATTGTACAATCGAGCTTACTTATTATAAACCTAAAAATTATTAAGAAAAAAGACTAGTGTTTCGATTACTTCTTGCTTTTAGGAAATATATCGTACAGTAGAATCTTGCTAATAAGGATTCCTGTTCCTTGCACAGATTAGCGAGTGTATAGGACTAAAGGCAATGAACCACGTGGCCCCTCGCCCTTCTGTGCCAAATTTTTTAAGCTGTATTTGTTGTGAAATTATAAATGGAAATACAATAGGGAAAGAGAGGGCAAGATGAAAACTACTTACCCACCCCGTACGGCGCAACGAAGCACCCGAATCTCCATGCATACAGACACCCGGATATCTTGTATTTATGAACGGCGACTCAGACCGGTTGGCGCCACAAGTGACGTGTGCAAGTATTTCTTACTTCGCAGCAGATTATTACGCAAACATTGGACTTTTGCAGTGTTATTATTTATACCTACGAGGTCAGTACTGTATTACTATTTTGCTTTTATACAAAGCACTGTATCTATTAGGGATGGATTGCATGAATTGATATTTAAATAGGAAAAAATTCAAGGATTTTTAAAGCGTTGATATTATTATTGGCAATGGGCATATGGGCAAGATGGAATAATTTCCATGTTGCCCACGCGCAATTATTTTGATTTCTGTTTCAATTTATCTAACTAATTGAGGATGTAATTGTTTTTAGACGGTGAACAAGTATATAAGAAAGAGCAACAAAGGTTCTTGTACTGAAGAAACGATGCAGATGGCGATGGATGAAGGTTTGTGTATTATGTGGAACCATCCACAGAGGACTGGGTACAGTGTCCAGTGTGTTGTGGTTGGGCACATGAACTATGTACAGACAAAACGGATGGATGTTTTTTGTGTGTCAATTGTAAAATGTAGGGATATCCTATGTATTCCATCTTGCCTTCAGGGTAGGGGCGAGATGGAATTTTTGACGTTTTTACTTCGTGATTCCTAAGAGATCTTATACTTAATATTAATTATTTTTAATTACACAATTTTTTAACCATCTAAGATCTCTGTTGAGACTGATTAAAATAAAAAGCTTTATATTATGTTGTTTTATGTTTTTTTTACATCATAAAGTTAAACCTTCCATCCTGCCCTCCCTTCCCCTAATTGCACATTTATTTCCTTTTGTAATGTTAACTTTATAAATTTACTACATTAAAATACCCTTCTTTTTTATGTTTATTATTTATTAAAATACATGGAGTGTGTTGGATTAGAGTTTCCTACTGTAATTATTTATAATCATGCTTCATTGTTTTTTTCTACTGCACAAATATCAATTTTGTTTTGGCCAAACTGATAAATCCTAGTTTTAATGAGCAGTTATTTATTGCAGCATGGTCACAATGCCAGGCTGCGAGTTCTAATCACATTTTTAATTCGTTAATTTTTAATCTACTTCTATGTATTCAAGTGAGAATGTTTGTTTGTTCTCTATACACTTCTAAGCTGTTCGACCAATTGCTACGAAACTCGGCAGTTACGTTTATACACCCCTAACTTAGATAATGTCGTGTGTCCTATCGCAAAATATATATTGGATTTATGTAAATCAATTAATTTACATACGATTCGAAGGCTTTACACGTAGCGCCATCTGTTGACAAAAAATTAAATTAATTTTTATATATACTGTTTAAATTATATCTTTTTAAATATTATATTCACTTAATTACGCGATATATCATTACTACGACAGATAACATATAGCACTTGCCTGCATGCAATGGAAAGTGTTACCCAGTGAAAAATCTTTTCCACATCTAACGACTTGGGTTTTTTTATTTCTAAACAGTACTTTCTTAATTCTAATAAGCGCCCTCCAGTAGCCGAGTGCATAAAACCACCGAACTCTGGTAGTTAGTGGTGGGTTTGGGTATGGCAAACAAACTGGTCACTTGGGGTTTTTCGGGTTTTCATAGGGTGCAGCTTCCCATAAAAGTTTTCCTGCGATGCATCCTCCCTGGCAGACCGCTCACGTGTCTTGTTGCAGTAACCAAATAAACCAAACTAATTCTTATGAGCGATTATTTATTGTGACATCGTCATAATGCCGGCCTACAACTTTTCGTCACAACGTTCCCAATCTTTTAGTAGTGGTTTTGCCCCTGTGCGTCATACTTCTCCTGTTAGCAAGAGTCGTGAATCTAAGTAACACGATGTCCATTCGAAACCTGAAGATCCTATATACTTAATCTGGGTCTCCCGTCTCTAAACTTTTTACTCTTGTCTAGACATTCATGTATCTAACTCCTTTTTCGTGATTGAGGAATGACCGACAAGAAAACATGCAGACAGACAACAATCAAAATTTATAGATTACAATTATTTGAAATTAGATGTCCTGACTGACTGACTGATTTATCATCGCCCAGAGCATACCGCTGAACCTAGAGGTGAAATTTGGTACACAGGGTACGCCATGAGAATGCACACTAAGAAGGGATTTTTGGAAATCCCCCTCAAGGAGGAAGATGGAGAGGATTAAGACTTAACCTAAAGAATGGCTTCTACTGTGCTACTTTAGATGCGATTTTTTGTTTTTGATAGTAAGAACTTAATTTCCAAATGTACGAGTACAATATTTACCAAATCATCCAAATCGTTTGCCCGAGCAATACCAGGCTCTTGCTACTTTTTCTATAAACGCGATATTTACGAGAACACGTTTCATATAATTTATACAATCTGTTGCAAAAATATAAACACTTTATTATAATATAAAATACTTAATATCCAGCTAGATGCTTCTTAACCTATGCAAAAATGCCTTATCTCACGGAAAATCTATATATATAATCGAGACGAGTTGATAATAATGATCAGCGCAGAGCCCAAAGGGTTAGGAGTTGGAAGCTGAAATTTGGTACACAGTTAGGGTACGTCACGAAAACGCACACTAAGAAGGGATTTTTCGAAATGCCCCCCTGGGGGAGAGGGACAGGATTAAGCTTAACACTTCAATCAACAATAGAAGTGTTAAGTAACAATGGAAGTGTCAACAATGGACGTGTTACGTAGTGTTGCCGTTCCTAGTACATTTGTACTTTTCTGGTACGTTTTGCCCTTTCCAGTATATTGAAAGTACATTTAGATTTTTATTACATTTTCAGTACATTATAATATTTCAAGTACCATTTACGGTTCAAAATAATATTTCACGCCTTAACGAAAAAATGAGAAAAATTAGTTTAATAAAGTCTCACTAGTGTCACTGCTTGCTAATTTAAATTATCCATTCACAACATACAAATGTTATGTGTCCATCGACGTCAGCAACATAGATAGTTGCACGTGTAAACGGTCTTGACTCAAAAGTCAGTGGTCTTCTTTCATAAGTTCAGTTGTCTGCACATTCTCATCAGGACCTTGACATAATTTTTCATGCCACGTGGTCCACGTGGTCCAAACGTTCAACTCCGTCAAACAAAAATAATGGACAGGTAAGGAAATCAATGATTTTAAACTTTTGTCGTCAATAATATCAAAATATCCGTTAAGTCAGAAACAAATTATTACAGAAAATAGTTTCGAAATTGTACGAGTATAAATAATATAAATACTTTTATATTATTTTCTACCACTATAATTTAATTCTTAAATTATGAACTTCAATTTTAGTAATCCTAGTAAAAGAAATAAGGGTTAATGTTACGTATGGTTCCAAAATGGCCGCGCTTTCGACTGTTCCGAGGTCTATATAAGAAGATCAGGACACGCGTGATCTACTTCTTGAGCTGCCATTTTGGGGTTTTTTGAGTCGCGTGTTTTAAGCAAACTTGTACGAGCAGTCAGTTTTATATGACATTAATTAAACTAAAATTGCATAAATCCTGTAATTTCCAGTCAAAAATATAATAATAATTTCGGATG
>NW_019384855.1:316042-324732 GCF_000671375.1 Centruroides sculpturatus
TATAAATACTTTTATATTATTTTCTACCACTATAATTTAATTCTTAAATTATGAACTTCAATTTTAGTAATCCTAGTAAAAGAAATAAGGGTTAATGTTACGTATGGTTCCAAAATGGCCGCGCTTTCGACTGTTCCGAGGTCTATATAAGAAGATCAGGACACGCGTGATCTACTTCTTGAGCTGCCATTTTGGGGTTTTTTGAGTCGCGTGTTTTAAGCAAACTTGTACGAGCAGTCAGTTTTATATGACATTAATTAAACTAAAATTGCATAAATCCTGTAATTTCTAGTCAAAAAAATAATAATAATTTCGGATGATTACGCAACCCCAATTTTATGTAACGTTTTCATCAAATGGTTTAAAAGAAACAAGCATCCTTATCTTTTGCTGTCACGATTAAAATTAATTAAATAGGTACTAAAACTGATGCAATTACGTATATACCACTTCGTAAAGCGATGCAATAACATCAAAAAAATTTAAAGTATAATAAAGAATAAAATAATATAATATAACAAATTTATAATTATTTTTTTAAAGAACGATTGGTTATAAAATTAACAAGGAGAGCCTACGGCTTTGGGGAAACGGATTTTGATGATCTTTGGTGTAGAGGTAGTACTGTACATTATGTGAGTGTTCTACCTGTAAAATACTAAAGTGCAATACTCAAATATAATCGAGAAAATCGAACTTAAAGTTTTGTTAGCACTTTATATATAAATTATACTTATTTCTATTCGAGCGTCCTGTGGCAGAGTGGGGTGGTCCGAAGCCTATGGGGTTATACCCGATAACAGTTACTGACCTTACAATAAATTTGATTTCACCTAATAGGCGACCATGACCGCTCTTAAAAAAAAAAAAAAAGTCCTGTGGTAGAGTGGTAACGAGTCTGATTCATAAGCTTGAGTTCTCGGGTTCGTTCTTGCGTATATATATATTTTTTAATTCATGAATACTTATAATGTATTTATTTATTTTACTCATTCATTTATTTCTTATTATTTATTTATTTTAATTTAATTTCTACTATTCCAAGTCTAATATTTTTATACTTTTGTTATCACTAACAGCGCATTCTTGACACCTATGTGTCAACTTTCCCATCTAATTGTTATCACTAACGGTGACCGATCTAATTCTCACTAGGAGCGTTTTTTCTATCGGAGTTCTTTTTCACTCACTCTTTAACAGTTCGTTTCTAAATTTCGACACGAATAGAGGTATTTGTGTAGTAAAACTTATTTTGAAAAATTATTTTATAATCAAAAAATGTCGTCAAGAGAAGCAAGTTCTTCACGTTAATAATTTATATATAAAGTGCTAACAAAACTTTAAGTTCGATTTTCTCGATTATATTTGAGTATTGCACTTTAGTATTTTACAGGTAGTACACTCACATGGTGTACTACCTCTACACCAAAGATCATCAAAATCCGTTTTTCCAAAGCCGTAGGCTCTCCTTGTAAGATGAAATTCAATAGTATTATTAATAAATGTTGTCAATGTAATGCTCATTTTATAATAAATAATAGATGTGTAGATACTGTATATTTTAAATTTTAAATAGCTTTCAAAAAATTCCAAAAATAAGATTTAAAATTAAATTATTTGACAATAAACTATATAAATTACGTGCCTATATATATAGGCACGTAAACAAAGTATTCATAAAACTAGTACATTTTGAAGGGAAATAGTACATTTTTTGAAGACGCTTCAGTACGTTTTGAAATTTCATTGCGGCAACACTGATTCGCACTAACCTCACATGGTTTAACCGGTGGAAGATACACAGGTATAACGCTCCCAACGATTCTATCTAGGACAGGTTCTAGGCTGTTAGCCGCCCTCCCGCTAGATATTTGACCGCCCTCGTCCGATTATTTCAATCGCGAGTAGATTTATAACTTAACCCAACTGATAAGAATTTACTGATATGTTTTTATGATAGTTCTGTACAGTTGACACAAGTTTAAAAAAAACCATTGTAATATTTTATGTATTTATTCCGCTCGCCCATCTTGTATTATTTACAGATTTCAATGTTAAAACTAGTGATATTACGATTTAGTGTCCCACGTATAAGGGGATGTAGAAAAGAAAAATTAACTGTTTCTTTAGCACTATCATTTCAACTAAATTTAATGAGATGCATAAGGTATAAATAAAGCCCTAGAATTCATATTCTTTAAATTTACGATTTATGTATCGTTGTCATAAAAATTTGTCTTTCCACTTCTTTCCCAAGATTACAATTATTCGAGTACAAAGTAAGTGGTTTCTACTTAATCAGGACATTAGACAAAACAAATAACGACATATAACACTAAACATTAAACGTGAATCGTTTTCAAAACTCTTTGNAGCACACAAGTTCCTAATAAGATTAGCCTAATTTCCATTACGGATAACAAAGTACCAAATAAGATGTGTATTTTGAATTTTTGGTGTGGCACCTGAATTATAGCACTGATTTGATTGGTAATTGTATTATAATTATAATTAAATAGTATTTAAAGTAGGTATAATTACATTATATACTACAAAGAGATAGAGATTGAATATACACAATATATTCGATCTCTATCACTTTGTTTCTAACTCTAGTATGTGTATTAAGCCGGCTCCACCCGAGCAAAAATTTGGCCAATACCGAGCAGTGTGGTGTGTTTCCACTCGGCGTATTGAGCCAAATGGAAGGGGAGTTATTTGGTAATCGTCAAAACTATTTTGATTCGTGTTTCAACACTAGTCTCGGAAGCTCTTAAATCTAAGTCAAATAGAAACTGATAGAATTTATGGTGTACAGTCTGAAAGCTTCAGTATTTTCAGACTATACACCATAAATTCTGTCTATCCCCAAAGCAGGATGTATAAGCCAAGAGTATTCTATGTCCAGATTTCAAGGAAAGTAATTAGAAATTACAATATTGGTCTTAGCATAAAATGTTTCATTTCTAATTAGAAAATTAGGATATTTTTGCAATCGGACATCAGAAAATTTGAAGTTGTAAAGCCAAAAAAGTCTTCCACTAATATCTAAAAATCAAAAATATTGTAATTTAGTGACCGATAGTGTTTAAAAAAGCACAGTAAAAATGCAGTAAGTTGATCATCTCCATAACCATTCAAATGTATGTTAAACGTGGAGATGCCGTAATTTTTATTCTTCCTTCTTAGCATTTTCTTTTATATAAATATCAAAATTAATATTTAATTTTAGTCATTGGTAGATTCGATGTTATCTTTTCAAATTGTAACCAGCGATTATTTATTGTGACTCAAAGTCAAACAACTGAGAAATTTTAAATTAAGATGAATGTAAATGAAGATCCTCTCTAGATAAACTGCCTTAATCACAGTCGACCCCCTATAACATTGTTGATTTTTCCGTTTTATATGAATTCCGTGTTGTACGAGTCATTTAGATTTTACAAATACGTGTGCCGGACTGTGAACGGCTCACGTATTTGTGACTCGTACAACACGGAATTCATATAAAATGGAAAAATCAACAGTGTTATAAGGGGTCGACTGTACTTCCTTTCAATTGGTTTGGCATACAAATGGGTAGGCAAAGTATTTTGAATCCATTATACTTTGTAAAATTCCCCGTAGAGAAGTCAGAATTGAATTTCGAATATATTTTTCGGGATTATTTACACCCGAAAATCGATACCAGACATTCTAACAGTTGTTTAGGTAGACTTATGTAAAAAAAAGACTCCAAATTTTATAAGTATTTACTGTAACTTTTAATACAGATGTACGATTGAACAGAATTAATTGTTATATATTTAAGAATAAGTTGTTATTGTAAATTTTCTAATTATTGTCTGTAATAGTTAGTGGTACACTTACTGTGTTTAATATAATTGCCGTTTACAATTTATACAGAGATTTTTCTGGTATTTAAAGATAAAAGAAGAAACGCGTAATTTCTAATAGGACTGGAGCTAGTGTTGTCGCATTTTTAACTTGATTTCTGATTCGTGTAAAGAATTACGTCGATAGTGACGTTGTATTGTAATGGAACTTATTCGCCACAAACGTTTTTATACGAGTAATTTACAAACCTATATTTATAATTATCATAAAGAGTAACGGTTTTGTTACGGCACGTTATATCTAGTCTCTTAGTGACGTCTGACAGGCTCGAGATGTCGACATTTTGATAATCGAGTTGAATAAAATGGGAAATATTATTATTCATCGTATCTGTGTCTGTGTTTTCTTTAAATCTGTGTAATGTGGACTTCTTGCCGGTTATCAGTAAATTTTAAGTCTACACCATTTATACAACGTGGCTCGTTCTACTGTTCAGTATGTCAGAGAAGTGTGTGAAGGCCCTTTTGACTAAGGCTGTGAAGGCAGCCATTTTGAAACTACGGCTTCCAGATTTTGGAAACAACGGATGTAAAGTGGGTTTTTTGTAGAACCTGGTGGAGTTAGGCCATTCTGCATTGTTCAGGGAGTGTGGAGGAAGTGTCCAAGCACATCCAAGATCCTCGTAAACATCATACACACATCTTTGACCTAGAACACTTACTTTGCCACTCGTACTTCTCCCTATCTGTATACTAATACGACAATAACGAGTGATCGAGTGATGTATTTTTATCCGATATCCATAAAATTCGAGGAACCAACCTGCATTCGAATCTGGGTCTACCGAGTGCAGAATGCATGGATTAATTGTTTGTCCTTAAACCATAAACGTGTATTTACGGTACACAATTTATAATTATGATCTGCAAAGCACTAATCTATTGGATAACCGTCAGTAAAAAGAATAAGGCCCAGTTAATTGCCATCTCGTCGTTCCAGCCCCCTAGTTCGACGGCAAAATTCCCTCCAAATTTTTTCTTTACATTAAATCTTATATTCTATATACGTGTCGCAGCCGCTAGGAATACGGACAGAAATGTTAGTAACTGCAAAAACGTACATTGTACAATCGAGCTTACTTATTATAAACCTAAAAATTATTAAGAAAAAAGACTAGTGTTTCGATTACTTCTTGCTTTTAGGAAATATATCGTACAGTAGAATCTTGCTAATAAGGATTCCTGTTCCTTGCACAGATTAGCGAGTGTATAGGACTAAAGGCAATGAACCACGTGGCCCCTCGCCCTTCTGTGCCAAATTTTTTAAGCTGTATTTGTTGTGAAATTATAAATGGAAATACAATAGGGAAAGAGAGGGCAAGATGAAAACTACTTACCCACCCCGTACGGCGCAACGAAGCACCCGAATCTCCATGCATACAGACACCCGGATATCTTGTATTTATGAACGGCGACTCAGACCGGTTGGCGCCACAAGTGACGTGTGCAAGTATTTCTTACTTCGCAGCAGATTATTACGCAAACATTGGACTTTTGCAGTGTTATTATTTATACCTACGAGGTCAGTACTGTATTACTATTTTGCTTTTATACAAAGCACTGTATCTATTAGGGATGGATTGCATGAATTGATATTTAAATAGGAAAAAATTCAAGGATTTTTAAAGCGTTGATATTATTATTGGCAATGGGCATATGGGCAAGATGGAATAATTTCCATGTTGCCCACGCGCAATTATTTTGATTTCTGTTTCAATTTATCTAACTAATTGAGGATGTAATTGTTTTTAGACGGTGAACAAGTATATAAGAAAGAGCAACAAAGGTTCTTGTACTGAAGAAACGATGCAGATGGCGATGGATGAAGGTTTGTGTATTATGTGGAACCATCCACAGAGGACTGGGTACAGTGTCCAGTGTGTTGTGGTTGGGCACATGAACTATGTACAGACAAAACGGATGGATGTTTTTTGTGTGTCAATTGTAAAATGTAGGGATATCCTATGTATTCCATCTTGCCTTCAGGGTAGGGGCGAGATGGAATTTTTGACGTTTTTACTTCGTGATTCCTAAGAGATCTTATACTTAATATTAATTATTTTTAATTACACAATTTTTTAACCATCTAAGATCTCTGTTGAGACTGATTAAAATAAAAAGCTTTATATTATGTTGTTTTATGTTTTTTTTACATCATAAAGTTAAACCTTCCATCCTGCCCTCCCTTCCCCTAATTGCACATTTATTTCCTTTTGTAATGTTAACTTTATAAATTTACTACATTAAAATACCCTTCTTTTTTATGTTTATTATTTATTAAA
This sequence comes from Centruroides sculpturatus, assembly GCF_000671375.1. Classification (NCBI taxonomy): domain Eukaryota; kingdom Metazoa; phylum Arthropoda; class Arachnida; order Scorpiones; family Buthidae; genus Centruroides; species Centruroides sculpturatus. Next base: position 322,221 of record NW_019384855.1, read on the forward strand.
ATACATGGAGTGTGTTGGATTAGAGTTTCCTACTGTAATTATTTATAATCATGCTTCATTGTTTTTTTCTACTGCACAAATATCAATTTTGTTTTGGCCAAACTGATAAATCCTAGTTTTAATGAGCAGTTATTTATTGCAGCATGGTCACAATGCCAGGCTGCGAGTTCTAATCACATTTTTAATTCGTTAATTTTTAATCTACTTCTATGTATTCAAGTGAGAATGTTTGTTTGTTCTCTATACACTTCTAAGCTGTTCGACCAATTGCTACGAAACTCGGCAGTTACGTTTATACACCCCTAACTTAGATAATGTCGTGTGTCCTATCGCAAAATATATATTGGATTTATGTAAATCAATTAATTTACATACGATTCGAAGGCTTTACACGTAGCGCCATCTGTTGACAAAAAATTAAATTAATTTTTATATATACTGTTTAAATTATATCTTTTTAAATATTATATTCACTTAATTACGCGATATATCATTACTACGACAGATAACATATAGCACTTGCCTGCATGCAATGGAAAGTGTTACCCAGTGAAAAATCTTTTCCACATCTAACGACTTGGGTTTTTTTATTTCTAAACAGTACTTTCTTAATTCTAATAAGCGCCCTCCAGTAGCCGAGTGCATAAAACCACCGAACTCTGGTAGTTAGTGGTGGGTTTGGGTATGGCAAACAAACTGGTCACTTGGGGTTTTTCGGGTTTTCATAGGGTGCAGCTTCCCATAAAAGTTTTCCTGCGATGCATCCTCCCTGGCAGACCGCTCACGTGTCTTGTTGCAGTAACCAAATAAACCAAACTAATTCTTATGAGCGATTATTTATTGTGACATCGTCATAATGCCGGCCTACAACTTTTCGTCACAACGTTCCCAATCTTTTAGTAGTGGTTTTGCCCCTGTGCGTCATACTTCTCCTGTTAGCAAGAGTCGTGAATCTAAGTAACACGATGTCCATTCGAAACCTGAAGATCCTATATACTTAATCTGGGTCTCCCGTCTCTAAACTTTTTACTCTTGTCTAGACATTCATGTATCTAACTCCTTTTTCGTGATTGAGGAATGACCGACAAGAAAACATGCAGACAGACAACAATCAAAATTTATAGATTACAATTATTTGAAATTAGATGTCCTGACTGACTGACTGATTTATCATCGCCCAGAGCATACCGCTGAACCTAGAGGTGAAATTTGGTACACAGGGTACGCCATGAGAATGCACACTAAGAAGGGATTTTTGGAAATCCCCCTCAAGGAGGAAGATGGAGAGGATTAAGACTTAACCTAAAGAATGGCTTCTACTGTGCTACTTTAGATGCGATTTTTTGTTTTTGATAGTAAGAACTTAATTTCCAAATGTACGAGTACAATATTTACCAAATCATCCAAATCGTTTGCCCGAGCAATACCAGGCTCTTGCTACTTTTTCTATAAACGCGATATTTACGAGAACACGTTTCATATAATTTATACAATCTGTTGCAAAAATATAAACACTTTATTATAATATAAAATACTTAATATCCAGCTAGATGCTTCTTAACCTATGCAAAAATGCCTTATCTCACGGAAAATCTATATATATAATCGAGACGAGTTGATAATAATGATCAGCGCAGAGCCCAAAGGGTTAGGAGTTGGAAGCTGAAATTTGGTACACAGTTAGGGTACGTCACGAAAACGCACACTAAGAAGGGATTTTTCGAAATGCCCCCCTGGGGGAGAGGGACAGGATTAAGCTTAACACTTCAATCAACAATAGAAGTGTTAAGTAACAATGGAAGTGTCAACAATGGACGTGTTACGTAGTGTTGCCGTTCCTAGTACATTTGTACTTTTCTGGTACGTTTTGCCCTTTCCAGTATATTGAAAGTACATTTAGATTTTTATTACATTTTCAGTACATTATAATATTTCAAGTACCATTTACGGTTCAAAATAATATTTCACGCCTTAACGAAAAAATGAGAAAAATTAGTTTAATAAAGTCTCACTAGTGTCACTGCTTGCTAATTTAAATTATCCAATCACAACATACAAATGGTATGTGTCCATCGACGTCAGCAACATAGATAGTTGCACGTGTAAACGGTCTTGACTCAAAAGTCAGTGGTCTTCTTTCATAAGTTCAGTTGTCTGCACATTCTCATCAGGACCTTGACATAATTTTTCATGCCACGTGGTCCACGTGGTCCAAACGTTCAACTCCGTCAAACAAAAATAATGGACAGGTAAGGAAATCAATGATTTTAAACTTTTGTCGTCAATAATATCAAAATATCCGTTAAGTCAGAAACAAATTATTACAGAAAATAGTTTCGAAATTGTACGAGTATAAATATTATAAATACTTTTATATTATTTTCTACCACTATAATTTAATTCTTAAATTATGAACTTCAATTTTAGTAATCGTAGTAAAAGAAATAAGGGTTAATGTTACGTATGGTTCCAAAATGGCCGCGCTTCCGACTGTTCCAAGGTCTATATAAAA
>NW_019384855.1:325563-346260 GCF_000671375.1 Centruroides sculpturatus
AATTTTTTTTTTAATTCATAAATACTTATAATGTATTTATTTATTTACTCATTCATTTATTTCTTATTATTTATTTATTTTAATTTAATTTCTACTATTCCAAGTCTAATATTTTTATACTTTTGTTGACACTAACAGCGCATTCTTGACACCTATGTGTCAACTTTCCCATCTAATTGTTATCACTAACGGTGACCGATCTAATTCTCACTAGGAGCGTTTTTTCTATCGGAGTTCTTTTTCACTCACTCTTTAACAGTTCGTTTCTAAATTTCGACACGAATAGACGTATTTGTGTAGTAAAACTTATTTTGAAAAATTATTTTATAATCAAAAAATGTCGTCAAGAGAAGCAAGTTCTTCACGTTAATAATTTATATATAAAGTGCTAACAAAACTTTAAGTTCGATTTTCTCGATTATATTTGAGTATTGCACTTTAGTATTTTACAGGTAGTACACTCACATGGTGTACTACCTCTACACCAAAGATCATCAAAATCCGTTTTTCCAAAGCCGTAGGCTCTCCTTGTAAGATGAAATTCAATAGTATTATTAATAAATGTTGTCAATGTAATGCTCATTTTATAATAAATAATAGATGTGTAGATACTGTATATTTTAAATTTTAAATAGCTTTCAAAAAATTCCAAAAATAAGATTTAAAATTAAATTATTTGACAATAAACTATATAAATTACGTGCCTATATATATAGGCACGTAAACAAAGTATTCATAAAACTAGTACATTTTGAAGGGAAATAGTACATTTTTTGAAGACGCTTCAGTACGTTTTGAAATTTCATTGCGGCAACACTGATTCGCACTAACCTCACATGGTTTAACCGGTGGAAGATACACAGGTATAACGCTCCCAACGATTCTATCTAGGACAGGTTCTAGGCTGTTAGCCGCCCTCCCGCTAGATATTTGACCGCCCTCGTCCGATTATTTCAATCGCGAGTAGATTTATAACTTAACCCAACTGATAAGAATTTACTGATATGTTTTTATGATAGTTCTGTACAGTTGACACAAGTTTAAAAAAAACCATTGTAATATTTTATGTATTTATTCCGCTCGCCCATCTTGTATTATTTACAGATTTCAATGTTAAAACTAGTGATATTACGATTTAGTGTCCCACGTATAAGGGGATGTAGAAAAGAAAAATTAACTGTTTCTTTAGCACTATCATTTCAACTAAATTTAATGAGATGCATAAGGTATAAATAAAGCCCTAGAATTCATATTCTTTAAATTTACGATTTATGTATCGTTGTCATAAAAATTTGTCTTTCCACTTCTTTCCCAAGATTACAATTATTCGAGTACAAAGTAAGTGGTTTCTACTTAATCAGGACATTAGACAAAACAAATAACGACATATAACACTAAACATTAAACGTGAATCGTTTTCAAAACTCTTTGTTTTAAAAGAAAAAGAGAAAAGATTCGTCTTGACTTTTCTTCTATTGTTTTCGTGCCTATATTTTTCTTTTACCTGTCGTCCCGCTCTTCTCGCCAAGTCGCATCTCGTCTTGCCGGCAGATGGCGTTCTGTTCTCCACACAAATGAAATTCGTTACTGTTGATTCTAGTGTCGACAATTAGGCTGGACGGCCGAGGGGTCGAGGTGGCAGCCTATTATTTCTGGAAAAGACGGGTCGAGCCAAGTGATTTTATGGACTGCAACAAGGTTTTCTAGAATTATTTTTGATAAATGAAAGTTGAATTCACATAGTAAAAATACACCGTATTAAGTACTGTACGTGTGATTTACTTAGCGCGGTGGAACTTATTCCTTTTACTCAGGAATTTAACGTTATTAGAATAAACGTATTTAGAAAAATAGCGGAAGGCTTCATAACTTGCATGTTTTTTATTGCTTTCTTGATTAAAATCTCGAAATTACAGGTACAGCCTACTATAAATGTTTAGACAAAACGAGAGAGGCAAATTTATTTGTTAGTCATGCAAGATTTTTAGGTTAAATTTCGCTTGATGAAATGCATTTTTAATGTCACGTTGTTTATTGTCATCGTTTGATGACATTTCTCGTGTCGTGTTTTCTTTTTACTGGTGCAATTTCTTGTTTGCAATTTTGTTTGGGAGGTATTTGTTAGTGATTTTGCATATCATTTTATACTTCCATGCTATAATCCTTGTCTTCCCTCTGTCATATACGTGTAAAGGTATGGATTATTAAAGAAAAAATAAATCTGTCAACACCAATACAGAAGCGTCGAGATCTGGCAATTCTGAAAGAGAAGTTTAGAGAAGGTGAAGAAGGAAGGACCACGTGTTAACGACAAAAATCATAAGGCTGGGAAAAAAAACTTTACGAGTCGACAGGATGAAACTAGAGAAGAGGATAACTTATAGAGACGATGAACCATATTTGGAACGGATTATTAGAAAAGAAGAGGATACGCAATCCCCGAAAATTTGTAAGCCACAAATACAAATATTTCCGAGCAATAACGACACGCCTAAGGAAGAAAATTGGGTGAAGGGATTTGAAACGGTGGCCGAATATGTGGGTTGGAACGAAAAAGATAAAAAAATTATCTAGAAGACAAAGCCCTAAATTGGTGCACTCCGATAATCAAAGTTGAGAAGAATTAAAAACGCTTTTTCTCGGATTCGATAAACATCGGATGGTGTTCTATCTGCGAATTTTGTCTCGACTGACCCTGGTAACAAATCACAGACCATCGGAAAGGCGAAAGATGGAGATCACGACCAACCAAAATGTTCGATTGAGGATGTGAAACTTTTAAGAGGCCCGAATTCAAGGACAGAGGCAGTTGTTCTTTCTACTAGGACAGTAGAGATTTTCCCACTTAGACGACCGAAAAAGATTTATCCGAAAACCAAGAAAATCTCACCGGGTCGACGAAAGTCATTCTACCGGTCAGAGAGATCCTTCTTAAAGCGAAGAGCTCTCCGGCTGAGACAGCGAAACTTTTATTCTAGTAACGAGAAAAAACAGACTGTGTTCTTCTCATTTTCCATCAGTAAACAGTCGTTTAGCACACCGATCCGCCCAAAAAAAACGACCAATTTGAAAAACGTTCTTATTGCGAACATCGCATCATGTCTGAACACTGTGATCGTCTTAGTGGTAACAGTTATCCGTTTGAATGTAACTTCTATGAGAAATTTTAAAATACTGCTTACTTCAGGATAAATATTTCGATTGTCGTCGAAATTTAAATAAAAAATTTATAATTTTATTTTTCAACTTTAAAAATATTTATTGAAAAAACGTGTGTCGAATTTACATCTGGAACAGATGCAAATATTGCGTTGTACAGTACTGTGAAATCCGACCTCAGAATAAGCCCAGATTTGTTTATTTTCCCCCTAAATTTTCGACCTATTTAAAATAAATTTGTCGCCTTTTTGTTAAAAAAAAACATTGTCAGAAAAAAGAATCATATATCAATCGAAACTTATAACTTTTATAGTTAATATAGACATTCAACCCTCGAACAATGACATTCTTCTGCTGCAAGACAAAAAGTTTATAGTTAAAGTCCGAATCCGTCATTTTGTTTTGGGTTCCGGGAACAACTTTGACCTCCACATCTGCAGGACCAACTGTATCTCACACAATAGGAGATCACCTTACTAATTTTTCCTACCTGAAGCTATAAAAGCGACTTCTTTCCCCCTCCTGGGGGGAATCTCACATCTATGGTCTAAAAGGATTATGTCTCCGGGAAACTTTAACTTTGTGCGTCGAACTCTGTGTTTACGTGGAAGTTGACTAGAGGTATGAAACAAATCAATGTAAACTCTCTCTCCGCGAGTTAGGAGCTAATAGTGAACTAAATTCATTTCTCCCCCATGTTAGATTTTGTAACCTATTTTTTTCGTTAATCTAATAAATTGTTGTTCTCATTGTTAAATGGTGTTGTTTACTTGCATATTGCCTATGCTACATCGACGACCCCTCTCACCTTCTCCACTCGATCTGACAAAAAGCATCCCGACCCTTCGGGACCGCATTCGAAATTTAGCCATCTTGACACATGAGTAGGTTTAACGACCTGTCGCCAAAAAGGGAGAATCGACGGTTCCCGACTTCCCCGGCGGTTCACATATTGGTGTAAGGGGTGAGGTTTGATTTCCTCGAACTTTCGATAAGGCGAAAAAGGCTATATCCGAGTAAACGATGGTTTCGAGTCGAATCAGGGACCTTAGAATTAGGTGAATAGTTAAAGTAGTATAGAAAGTAGATATATTATTAGGGAAAAATGGCGGATGATCCCCAACCTCAACCTGCAGCTGGGCCAGGCAACCCAAATCCTAATCCTAATCTAAATTCGGCACCGAGCCCTCTTACGTTAGGAGGTTTAGGCGGTATAATACCTTTATTACCCGTATTTTCGGGAAAAGCGGGAGGTCCAAGGGTAACCGATTTTTTCGATTCGTTGGCGGATGTTACGAAAGTATCAGCCTGGTCGAAGGCTCAAATGTTAGCCGTAGCAAAGCTTAAATTGACGGGAATAGCTAGGGAATTCGTGAGAAAGGATAGGAGAATCAAAGAGATAGATGATTTTGACAAATTCAAGTGTATTCTGATACAGCACTTTGAGCATGAACCATTTTCGTTTAGACTAAGCAGATTTTATACTTGTGTGCAAAAAAAGAGGCGAAGATGTGCAGACATATGCTGCTTGGTTACAAGCTTTAGCAACAAAGATCGAAGTCACAGTAGAACCAGGTGCAAATGATGCAGAAGTCGCTTTAATCCAAAGAATTCAAAATAAAGAATTAGATGAAAGATTAAATGCACAATTTTTATGTGGAATAGATACACGCATTAGACAAAGAACTATGAGCCGCAACCTAAAACGTTTGATGATGCCTTGAAGGCAGCAATAAGTGAGGAGACAATCGAGGAACTTACCGCACAGCCGCGCGGGATTATGCGAACGGTCAGGGAAAATCAAAGTACTACAGACTCTACCCCTTCTATTGCTGATATGGAGCAATTAACACTTACGATGGAAAAATTAAAAGCTAAAATGGATGGTTTAGTTAGAGATACTGTCCCCATTAATGTTAGAAGTCCGATGTTGAACCGAAATAACCGTGGAGGTTATAGCAATCCACCTTCCCGACGAACTGAAAATCAGACGACCACATCCAATCACAGATTCGTTCAACCAAGCGTCCAAACAAATCAAAATAGGAATTGGAATGTGTCCTATTGTGCGAATTATTATTTCGTCCAATAGACGAAATAATAATTTTAACGATCGCTCAATGCGCCAAAGACCTGATTTCCCATAAAAGCGGGAAATAGATGACCAAAATAGGGTCTGATTCCAATTTCAGCCTACAGAAGAGAATAGAAACAAATGGAGAAAAAAGGTGAAAAGTGTCGAAGGTCGACGACCTTGAAATAACTTCCGGAGAAATTCTACGTTCCCACATCTTACATTTGAGCGGCAGCGAGGCTCTAATAGAAACCGAAATCAGCTGACATATAAGGCTAACAATACTAAAGCCATGGATAGATATACCCTACTGCGAAGCGAGGCTACATTCAATTGTTATATAGGAGGTAATCCTGCCATAGTACAAATAGATACCGGAGCTAAGGTGACGCTTATATCCAAGGCTTTTGCCAACTCTTTGAAAGAGAAAAGATACGTTGATAATACAAAGAAACAGATCTAATAAGCGCTATGGGGCATTTTATCCAAACATATGGCATCATCAGACCTATTTTCCAGATCGGCGATGTACGATTCCCATTTTCATGCTGTCTAGTAGACATAGACGTCACTTATCCGTGTGACGGCATTATCAGCAAGGATATGATAACTAGTAAGGGATTTCTTATCAATTTAAAGGGAAGAAAAATGATTATTCCCCCACGAACTGTAATATCTTTTTTAAACTCAACGAATTCTATGAGAAGAGTCGAAAGAAACCAAACCGACATAAGTCCGAATAGAACCCTAGGAAAGGAGGTTAGCCAAAACAGAAATATAATGGAGGCAACCCGATCAGTCGATATTTCAAGGTCAAAAAAGGGATCACATTTACAAACAGAAACAGAGCAAGGGAGAAAGGTAATGTTAGTAGAAACATATCGACTTCCTCCTTTGACGGAAAACATAGTAACTGTAACTGTTTCAGGGGGTAAACAGGATAATAAAGTAGGAGTGATAGAGACAATTCCTTTCTTTCAGGAAGGAATATCAGGAGACAATCTGCTGGTTGCACCCAACAAAAAGGAACAAGTTCCCATATGTCTTTGTAATACTACTTGTAAGACAATTAAATTCGAGAAAGGTATCAAGGTTGGCAGATTTTTCGAGACTATTGAGGAAACGGAGCCCGTAAATATTATAAAAGAGGGAGAAACGACAAACATGTCAAAAACTGAATTTAGTGAACTATTTGATTGAACTAATATTCCTAAACAGGAGAAACAAGCTCTTTTAACCCTATTATATAAATATCGGCATATTTTTGCCTTAAATGACTACGATTTGGAATATTGCAATCTAGTGTAACATAAAATTGATAGAGGTGATGCAGCACCTATTTATTTACCTCCTTATAGAATTCCCTATGCCCAACGGCAACAATTAAATGAGATAGTGGATGGCCTTTTTGCCCGTAATATTATTGAACATTCTACTTCCCCTTGGAGTTCGGCTGCTCTCTTAGTGAGAAAAAAAGATGGTAGTCTTCGTCTGGTAATCAACTATAGGAAGCTTAATAAAATCACTAAAGTGGACCCTTACTCACTCCCTCTAGTGCAAGAATCCCTCAGTCTAATGGGACAAGTAAAATATTTTTCCACGATGGACACAATTTCCGGATTTTGGCAATTGAGTGTGTGCGATAAGAAGAAGACAGCCTTCTCTACCCCTGATGGGCACTATCAATGGAACCGCTGTCCCATGCGGCTTCGTAATTCGCCTGCAGCATTTGAACGTACGATGGACTTTGTATTGCATGGTTTAAAGGGAAAGACATGTCTTGTGTACATGGACGACATTTTAACTTTCAGTCCAGACTTCCCTAGTCACCTTAAAAGGCTAGAACAAATATTTATACGTTTAGGAGAAGCAAGGATAAAATTAAAATTCAAGAAATGTCATTTCCTGCAACGTCATATAAAATTTCTAGGACATGAAATCTCCGAACAAGGAATCAAAGCTGATTCGGAAAAAATAAAATGTGTTTTAAATTTTCCAAAACCAGAAACAGACCGAGAGGTTTGATCCTTCTTGGGACTGACTGGCTACTATTGAAGACATGTGAATGCTTATGCACAAATTGCTAAACCTTTAACTGATCTACTTAGGAAGGATACACCGTTTGAATGGGGTCCAAACCAACAAGAAAGCATCGAAAAACTTAAGGAAATTATAACGTTGGCACCTTTATTAAAGTCTCCTGATTTCACAAAACCTTTTATACTTGCGACGGATGCATCAAACTCTGCCTTAGGAGCAGTACTATCACAGGAAGAGAACGGCAAAGAGAAACCTATTGCTTACGCAAGCCGGTTATTAAGGAAACCTATACTAAACTATAGCATGACTGAAAAAGAGTGCTTAGCCACTGTGTGGGCGGTGAAATATTTTAAACCGTACCTGTATGGATGCAAATTTACAATCATTACAGATCATCGACCTCTTCGATGGCTTCTCGATTGCAAAGATTCTACAACTAATTCTAGAATATCTCGTTGGATTATTTTTCTTCAAGAATTCAATTTTGATGTTATACATAAGGCGGGAAACTCGCATAAAAATGCAGATGCCCTTAGTCGCATGCCAATTCGACAAATAAAAGACGTTGAACCTATTTTCTCCATGACTCAAATAGCCGACTTGCAACAACGTGAGGAGCGATGGAGCTCTTTCATACAGGCCTTAAAGGAGGGAAAAACCACAGGAATTTATGATAATCTTAACTTAGAAGAATTTTGTATCAATGAGGAAGGAGCACTTTTCCACAAGGGAACAAATAAACACCATACTGATTGGTGGGAACGAATCATCATACCTGCAAGTCTCAAGGAGTACATTTTTTTTACCTTCCATGACAATCTCCTAGCCGGACATTTGGGAGAATTAAAAATGCGAACCAAAATCGCTAAATTATTTTATTGGCCAGAAATGGTGAAAGAAATTCGAAATTATTGCCAAAGTCATCAAAGCTGTGCGAAACACAGACGAAGAGGACGTCGAGCACAAGTTGAATTGCAATTATTTTCACCCCTTTCTCACGTGTTCGAACGAACTGCAATGGACATTGTTGGACCACTTCCTATTACTTCTAACGGAAATAAATATATTCTAGTATTTGTTGATCATTTTAGTCAGTATGCGGAAGCTGTCCCGCTACCTGACGTCAGTAGCAAAACAATTGCAAAGGCATTTGTCACTCAACGCCTACTCAATTATTGATGGATAGAGCACCTAACTTAATCTCCAAAATGTTTACGGAAGTGTGTAAACTACTGCAAATAAAGAGACTCCTCACAACGGCTTATCATCCTGCCTGTAATGGCATTGTCGAACGATTTAACAAAACTCTAATAGACATTTTATCCCATTATGTATCTAAAGACCAACGAGATTGAGACGAGTGGATTCCCTATGCCTTGTTTGCTTATAATACGTCAATACATTCATCAACAAATGAAATTCCTTTTTATCTTTTATATGGGAGAGACCCAACATATCCATTTGATCTAGTTACAAGTAATGCTACCGTTTCCTACGATATGGAAGACAATTACACCTCTGAATTACGTCAACGAATGCAACATGCACATCAAACAGCTCAACAATATTCTGAACAAGCGGCAGCAACTAGACAAGAAAGACACTGCCGTCAAAACAACCCTCCTCATTACCAAGTGGGAGACAGAGTATTACTAAAGGAAGTAGTTGTACCAAGAGGACTAAAGCACCTCGATGGTCGGGACTTTATCGAATTATTAAAATCCTCGGACCTGTTAATTTTAAAATTGAAAATATAAAAACAAAACGTAAGTTGCATGTACACGCCAACCGCATTAAACCAACTACCGCTAGAAAGGAATTTAACTTTGAAGCCGACCCGAACACCGATCAACTTTTATGTCACCAGGAGAGACACCATCGACTACGTCACAACAAATTATTTGCCATGATCCCTGGGATGAGTTCATTTTGGCCTCTATACCCACTCCGCTACCGGAAGAACAAACAGAACCGGATAGCGACAGTGAAAGTGATGAACCCGAGCCTGAAAGCGAAGTTTCTGAAACGGAAAAGGAAGGAGAACAGGAGAGTACACCCCCTTATGCTCTCCGCAGTCAAGGTCCCGTACCAGATCAACCATGGGTAATGCCTCGACCCACTCGTAGTCGCATACCCTGATTTGTTTCTCCCGCCGCAAGTCGATCCTCTTCCCCATAATTTTTTTTAACTTGTCAATACAACACACTTTCATTCCGATAGTAAAGTAGCCAAGCGGGAGCAAACACTACCTAATCTTTTGAGTAAGCATTAACTTATAAACCATTGCGTTGTTTGATAAGTAACTTAAACAGTACTTATCCCCTTTTCCTTACATATTTTCTTTCTTTTTTTCAGATTTATGGCTTCCTCTGAACGAGATACAGACTTAACAGCGATGTTAAATTAATTAATTAAGCTGCCCAATTTGTTATACAGTGGCACAACCGCCGGTCTACCAATGTACAAACGGTCACATTGTCTGCTCCTTATGCTGACCGCAAATTACTGTATGTCACACTTGCCGGGAGACACTTGGCCATATTAGAAGTCTAGTCACGAAACAAATTGCTTCTACAATAAAACTTCCTTGCGTCAACCAGGCATATGGGTGCCCTGAATTGCTACGGAAAACCGATCGAGAAACTCACCAACTTCAGTGCCCTTTTAGACCTCTGACCTGCCCGTTTGTCGATCTTAACTGCCCCTGGAAAGGTGAACTTTCTAATTTATCGACCCATATACTCCAAGCTCATCCTCAAGTATCCAATCTATATCAGTCCTCCATACTCTTTTTTGGCATCCACGCAGACGGAACTCTTCCTCAAATGTGGGCAGTCATCTTAAACTGTTATGACAGACATATTCTCCTCCTAGTTACAAAACATCAGCAGAAAACCTCGACTGTCCAGATAAAGGTTCATCTACTAAACGACCACCTTCCCTCTATCTCCTTTACTTATTGTATCGCCTTTAAGAGAAGCCTTAACTCTTTTCGTTGGATGTCTTCTGATATTCCCCAATGGGGATCCTTCTACACCCATAAGCTTCATCCTCCCCTAGAATTACCGATGAATATTATAAATTCCTTCTGCGCACAAAATAACTTCAAGTTTTTCCTCACTATTTCCATCCATTAAACTCCATCTTCTGCCCCTTTGCAGAAATAACTGAACCGGACGAATGGTGGAACCCGGACCCTTCCCCAGCCTCATCGCCTCCTCCTAGAGCAGAAGTAAATGTCATTTCGCTCCGATCCGCTTTAAATTTCGCCCGGAGCCAACGACAAAACAGAACCACCCCTGCTAATCTTATCCTCCCGGTTGGCCATTTTTGTCCACCCGCGCTCGAAGAATCCTTTCAAGAGGAAACTCGGCAAACCGAACAGTATTATCAGCAGCGGCTCAACATTGCTCCACATGCATCCAGAACCCCTCTATTTTCCACAAGACCTCCTAGAGGAAACTCCCGACCACGTCGAACTTCCAACAACAGTCCCCTAACCTCTCCTCCTTGAGGAGAGCCTATTGAATGTTTATTTTCTTTTATTATTATTGTTTTATTGTAATCAATCTTTACTTATGCCCATACATTGTATAACCATATATTTCGTATTTTTAATTTAGTTAGACTTTGAACCATTTATATACATGTATCAAGTAGTATAGAATTTTTTTTAGTAAAATATGTTAAAACAACCCCCAAAATTCCTGGATCTCACACATATTTGTTGAATGAATTACTTAAATTAATATAAAATATTTCGAATAATTAGCTTACTAAATTATTACAAAATATTGTATTAATTAAAATTCGTATATAAATTATCCTACTACACATAACAGCTAGAAAAGGAAAACAAAATTATTACATTGTCTCGTTAAAGGTCGCCTAGGGGCAACTATTCTGTCATTCCTAAATATATTACATCGTATTTTGGTCATGTGTAATAATTAAACGATGTCGAAATTTGAGATTTTATATCGCAATTTATTAACACTTAAATATATAAATAAATTGTAACCCTCTTAATGTTCAGTTTTCGTTAACAGAGGGCACTCCTATACTTTAAATGTGCGCCATCACCATGGCAACCGATGTGGATGGTTGCTTTAACTCAGATTTTCCGTAATAAATTGCATGTTAGTTTTTTAAAGTTTTATAAATTTTTAAAAGTCGCGAGTGAAAATGCATAAGAATTATAATATAAAAAAAGGGGTCGACTTCACCCGGTGAAATCGATCCCTTCAAAAGTCAAAACGATCTCTTTACTTTCGCCTGATAAAAGAAAAGACACTTTCCTTTGACTTTAAAGAAAGTTGTCTTTTATTTGCTAATCCAAAACTACACCAGAATAATAAGTCCTATTAATAAAAAAGGTCCGAGTGGACAACGATACTAATAGAAATTTGTAATTGGTTATAATTTTTGCCAGAAGTAAAATGAACTAAAGCACAAATTTGCAATTTTTTTTTTCAAGTTTTAACTTAAATGCTTTAATGCAGTCCCATATCAATGTAGCAAGGAAATTTCGACCCTAAATCTTTATAATTAATTCGCATAATACTATGTATCTGTAATGAAGTCCAAATACAAAAGCAGGATTTTACCGTCAAGTTTTCTTTTCATTTAAAAACTCATTTGGATTTTATTGCGAAGGATTTCAGAACTTTCTGACAGAAGAGCCAACGTACAGTACTTCTATAAACATTCATCTCTGACACATCAAATTTTCTAAGAACATGCCAATGGTAAAAATACTATATATATATTAAAAATTAATTTGCATTATATTAAAGATTTTTTCGGTTTTTTTTTTGAAATTCTTTCTAATTATTTCAATAACATCATCTTCATAACTAAATTAAAAATTAATCGATTATGCATTGAAATGTTTCTAATATAAACCAGCAATTATTTATATATGCCTACTTGTGAGCACTACGTTGGCCTGTTTTTTCCTACACTTATTACACAGTTTCTGGACACAAGATCAGCCTAAAACATGAATTTATTTTCCCAAAAAAGTACGCACACAGAAAAATATTTTATTTTAAAAACTGAAAACGGAATACAAGAGTTTTCGTACACAGATAAAACTCGAAAAGATCCCGTTTTGTATAAACCTTTGGTAGATATAAAAGGATATATCTCTTATACTTTAGAGCTAATTTTAAAAGATAAAAGTCACAATATAGTATACAGACCACTGTTTTACACAAAACTGTATAGTCTAAAACAACATATACAGTAATTGTAATTGGATTATTAATTAATAAATAAAATAAATACATACAAATAACCAATTGACAACACATTTCATAAATCTATACTAATATAATAAAGAGGTAATGTTTGTATGTTAGTTTGTATGCAGCAGGTAATCTCCAAAACTACTCATCCGATTTCAAAAATTCTTTCACCAATATTTAAAATGGAACCTCAGGGTGGACATAGGCAGTCGAATACATGTCGAAATTACCATATTGGGGGGAAAGGGACAGGATTAAGGCATACTGTGAAAAACTTGGCTTCTATTATACTATTTTAGATGCGGGTTTTTGCATTTTTGATTGCGTTTTAATAGGGTACGTCAAGAGAATGTACACTAAGAAGAAATTTTTCGAATGATTTTCTCCTAGGGGGGAAGTGTTATACATTTATAATAGATGCATTTTGAGCCACAACAAGGCGTGGCGGGGTCTGCTAGTATTTTAAAATTTTATATGAACTAAATATTTATGAAAGAATAAAAAATAAATAAAATAAATATGGTATAATTTTGGTTAAAACACAGAAATAAATAAACATAACAGTGAATCTAACATATGAGACCGAAGAAACGTTAATTATAAATTAAAATGTACTTGTAATATACTAGATTTTACATAGGGGAAACGAGTAGACAATTAAAGATTTGTTTCAAACAACATATATCTACCATTAAGTATAATAATAATTCTGCCGTAGCAATCCACTGTAACAGAGAAGGTTGTCAAATAATATAGAAGAAATCAAATACATATAAACAAAGATGGTGTCAGCGTTTTGTTATTTTAGTTTTTGTGTTAACGAAGGGTTCACCCTTTAGAAAATCGAATTTAAACAAACTTATGCTTTGTTTCGTTTATTTTAACTACACAAACAACGAGATGCACGTTAAAATATTCTTTCATTTGACAGTTTTTAAATTATTACTGTTATTAGTTGTTTTCGCTGATGATATAAAACACATATTACGTATTGAAAAACAATACAAGTAACTTGAGAAAAAGTACTCATTATTATTATAATATTATGTTAAAATTCGTAATTTTCAAATGAATAAAAGTTAGTTACAAATGAGTATTATTAAACAAATCCCTGGTAAAAGTGGGTTTGGGTATACATTTTTTATTCCTAAGTTCGAAATTTAAATGAGTATCGAGTCAGTGTGTCTGAATGGCAACTTATGCACGAGCCATCCTGTTTGGCGATTTCATTCCTGGGTTAATGTCATCTGTTGTAAGTTATCGATGGACAGATAATTATAGCGATATATAGAATTGTTTTGTTGGGCGGCAATATAAAAAGGTACACCTATAAATTCTGCCTGATTATCCTTCGTTAATGTCGAGAATGGAGATAGGTAGGTGTTAACCGAAACCAGAAATAGAAAGATTCGGAGAGGAGGCCCCGATTAACCATATAGGAACGTCCGATACAATCGAAATGACGCTATTTCAATTCATACCTTTTCCTCTGTATGGTAATAGATACAAAACGGCACGACTCTATCCTACAGCAAAAGTACGACGTACAGAGGCCAGCCACTACTAATTCGAGGTGAACAGCATATATTTTAAATGAAATAAATAAAACATAGAATTAAAACTTGCCGCCTGGCATGTCCAATAAATAATTTCTGCTTTGTATATAGTTTCATTTGGAAATTTTAAAATGACTAATTTTTCTTTCAAGTAAGTAAATATTTTAAATCTCGTCAAAATTTAAATAAGAAATTCGTAATTTTATTCTTTTATTTTTAAAAATATTCTTAAAAAGCACGTGTGCAGAATTTCCAATTGGAACAGATGCAAATATTGTGCTTTACATCTATATGACGTCAAATCTCTACTTGTACACGTTGAAATATATAAATTAGTGTTGTCCCTCGGAGCTAATTGAAGTTGTAAGTTATTCATTTCTTTTAATGCTGTCCAGTTGCAAGTAGAATCATGGCGAAGTTCTTGCTGTCGTTTTTCATTTTAAGTAATTATTTATTTTTTTCGTAAATTAGTAAAATTTCTTTTTTCTGAATATTTTTGTCACAATGCAAAATTTTTCTCACAGCATTAATATTTATTTTTTAACTGTAATTTACTTTTAAGCTTTAATTCCAATACTACCAGGAAATTGTGCGCTTGATAGTATAATTGAAAATGTTGTGACAATTTTGACCCCTTTACTGCCATCTGATAATTTACTCTCTACGTTGCCTGAAGAGTTGAAAGAAATTATTGTTGTAAGTAAAAATCCTTATATAATATAGGCCAAAATAATTAATATTATATAATGTTTTAGTATGCAATACTGTTAAGTTAGTATACAAACCTGTTTGTTCTATTTCTAGAGCTAGAACATTTATGTACTAAATCTCATTTAACACGTGTTGTTTTATGTTCCTAACGACCGAGTCATATTTATTAAAATAACGTAATTAAACGGTCTTTGTAAGAAAGACAATTTTTGAATTCATAATTGTTGTTTAATTTCAGAATATTCATTAACTAGAAATTATATGCACAAATCTTGAAAAGCAGTCAGAGATTACCTTTTTAAATTTCAGTTTTTCTTGATATTTTCAGAATATAACGACTGGGTTACCGGAATGTTTGAATTCGAGTACGTTCCCTTCACTCGGCTGTGAAAAAGAAATAGACAGCGAAAGTAGTATGACGTCAATCGTTACAAACATCTCGTGCCTGTTAAATAAAGTTTGTTACAGAAATGACACGCCTAATGTAGTCAGAGTGCAGCAATGTCTTTCGAAACTATTTTCGCGTAGAGTATACGCTGTGTCAAAAGATTATTTTAACGATTGGGTAACTAAAGTATACGAGTGTATTATTGTCATTTACATCGATATCCGTGCTGGAGTTACCAATTGCGATTTGTTCAATGAAATTCTAGCATTAAATATTTCATCTATTGCAAATAATCTAAAAGAGGGTATTTTCTTCAGTACCACAAGTAATTTAGTAACATTATTGAAAATTCTTAGTGGAGATATGGAAGCAAGGTGTCCCTTTCCAAGTTAATCAGTCATAAATTATTCTCGATGTGAATTTACGAAAATATAACAAAATAAAAATTTAATTCTACTTCATATAAATATAGATTTCTGGCTGATTTCATTCTTTTCCAAGCAATCATTCGTATAACTCCTTGCAAATTACCTTAATCGGCTAAATGATGTTTTTAAGTCGCGTTTAACACCGAATTATCCGGATGAGATGTGACACGCGCATAAGTAAAACGTTGTTCCTGCTTAAACGCGTTTTTACGTTGTAGTTCTTGCACGAATTCATGCAAGTGTGTGCAGGGCGCATTTAATGTGTTTTCACTTTTCGGGACTCGGAAGCAAAATGTAGTGTAAGTAGACGACGGAGCTCCCTCCAGTCGGGGATTCGGGTGAGACAACGTGCACCTGTGTTATTCTGGAAACACAGGTGCACGTTGTCTCACCCGTTTGCAACACCTTTTATGGGACTTATGTACCAAATATCGTATAACGGATAAAGTAGGGAAATAAGAGACGGAGAACCTCGGAAGCAATTTACTCAAAAACAAATTCATAAATAAAAACGAGGATATATTTATTGCGACATCACAGTTTTAATAATTTTTTCATTGAAATTATATGCTCTCCACCTTAAATTATCCTTACACAAGCGTGCTTTTGGTTTCGGCTCCTTTTCCTTTTGCAATGAGCCATAAGAGTGATTAAACTTGTAATTATTTTCCCACAAGTTTTTCTCATTTCCGTTTTGGTTAACAATTTTCTAACAGTTACGTCTAGGAAAAAAAAACAATTCTGTATTATCGCATAATTGTTTTTGTGAATTTTTTACGCGGTAGTTTTTGGCTTAAATTTTTTCATGTTTGCAGTGAAGACCTCGTGGCTCCTCCCACGACACTGGAAAGGGGTGAAGGTAGCCCGTTGTTCTACTTTCTGTAGAAGAGATGTGATTAATGTAAATAAAAGAATTTTTCATTTTTTAAATCTACACCCGTAAGCCATTAAACTGCGGAGTATTTGATATCAAGTAGTGAAATTTTCGCTTATTCTGTGAGGGACACTTGAAATCGAGTGATAAAACACTCATTAATTGATTAAATTGAATTGTA
Source organism: Centruroides sculpturatus (assembly GCF_000671375.1). Classification (NCBI taxonomy): domain Eukaryota; kingdom Metazoa; phylum Arthropoda; class Arachnida; order Scorpiones; family Buthidae; genus Centruroides; species Centruroides sculpturatus. The sequence goes on from NW_019384855.1 coordinate 342,224, forward strand.
AGCGATTTAACCGTTGATTTGCCGTTGCCTCTGTAGGATTCTTCTACTCTAACGAGTGTCGTCTGTGTTTAATCGCATTTAATAATTAAACTTATTGTTAAAAAAAAATTAATTTAATTAAGATCTGTGTTCGAAAAATGAATTTCGCGATCTAGAATAATTCCATTATACAAATTTTTATTTGTAATCTTAATTTAATTTTAAAACTTTTCATGTAATTTTAATTTTGTGATCAGTACCTTTCAAATTACTAATACTAACCGTAGATTTGTCATTGCCCCTTTTTCTAGTCTAACGACTGTCGTACGTGTTACCTCTTTTAAACAATAAATATATCCGCCAAACTCCTCCTCCCTACAGTAACTCTATCAGACACTTTCTTGCCGTTAATTGGTTTTTACAGTTCTCCTTGAAATGCCCCCTACACAGTTGTTAGTGTTTTCTCTAACGAGACATGTTAGACCAACGAATCGGCATTATTTCTGAGCAGTCTAGATGAAACTTCCCAGACAATTGCCCTACTCCTTTAATAGTACGTCTTTCAGTTATAACGTAAACAAACGTTAAACCGTAGCATTTTTCTACGTTTATTAATCTTCTCTTCATAATTTTCAAGTAAAATGACTGTATTTAGACTAGAAAGTGATTTATTCAAAACATCCGGCCGTAAATTTTGTTGGGAAAAACATGTCCATTCCTGTTGTTGCTTAATTGCGATAAAAATAAAATTACAGTAGAGCCTCGATTATCCGACTCAATTGGGGACTGGGTTTGGTCGGATAATTGAAAAGTCGGATAACCGAAAAGTATGAAAAAATCCATTATTAGTGTAGTATATTATTATATCCCACGTAATTAGTATATTAGTATATCGATATTAACCTACTACCCGTTGAATTTTCATTGATGTTAAGCTTAACAAAAATTGTTTAAAATAATAATCGTGGCTATTGTATCGTTAAAAATTAGAAAATTAAGCTTCGTTTAAATACTGGCTCCCTTTTATGGTCGATCCAGTGTTGCCAGCTAAAACACGTAAAAATAATATTAAAGTAGCCAAGACATAGCCAGATATTGTAGCGCCACATCACTAGCAGACATTTGAAATTTGCCGACTAGGATAGTCGGTTAACCGCGGTGACGATTAATTGGGGATCGGATAATCGAGGCTCTACTGTACTCGCTTATTATAGACGATTATAGTAATAGTTCATGTAATGTGTCATAATCACTTTTCGAAACAAAAGTTTTGTTCGCTTAGCATTACATACGTTTCACCAACTCCACCCTTTCCGCAATAGGCAAGATGGGTAAACAGTAGATGATTTTACAATTTTCTTCTCCATCATCACTGTTATTTTCTATACTGAAAGAAACATTTTATCCATCCAACGAGCCTATCTGCTAACTTTAGCAAGAGCCTACAGAACAGCACCTACCAATGCACTCCAGGTACTGGCAATCTTAGCTCCCTTAGATCTCAAAATCCTGGAAACATATTGGAAGTTTCATCGTAGTAGAAATCCTAGTAGCCTCCTTAAAGAAATTGACCTTCCTACAAGTATTAAAAACATTGCCGAGGATATCATTAAACACAATATGGACTACACCGACAAGCACTATAAACTATACCCTGCCTGCGGCCAGCATCCTATATACAATATCCACGTTGCTACCCAAGAAAATCAGCCACGGTTTAAAATCTTTACGGATAAGTCAAAGACACTAGAGGGCATAGGGTGTTCTGTGTTTATCATTGGACGAAATGAACGAAACGTTTGGCAGATAAGTGGAAAACAGGAAGGAAATTGTACAGTCAATCAAGCTGAGAGCCTTGCAATACTCAAGGCTCTCCAGTACATAGATTCACTTTAACGAGAAAACCTAAGTGGAAATTCTTAACGACAGCAAGATAGCCTTACTACAAGTCCACAAATTAAACACAAAACTAAACATTATTGCACTAACAGTAACCCTTTTCCGGTGCCTATCTGCGAAAGGCCTTGAGATCTCTTTTACCTCTGTTAGGGGCCACTCTGGCATTGGGGAAGTGAGAGAGCCGACCTTCTTGCAAAGAAGGTAGCACGATCATCAACGGAACTAGTGTTTGGGGAGCTCCCCAGCTGTTTGCTTTATGAAGAACTTAAAAAACTTACTATTTCGGATTGGCAAGCCAGGTGGAACAGAGAATCTACAGTACAAGTGAGCAGGTCATTAAACCTGCTCACTTGTCGAGATGGCTAAATTTCGAATGCGGTCCCGAAGGGTCGGGATTCTTTTTGTCAGGTCGAGTGGTGAAATTGAGAGGGGTCGTCGATTAGGCGTAGGCGATATGCGAGTAAACGATACCAGTTAACAACGAAAAGAACGATTTATTATAACGAAAATTAACGATTACAAACTCTAACATCATGAGAAATGAATTTAGTTCGCTAGCTCCTAACTCGCGGAGAGTTTACATTAACTGCTCCATACATCTAGTATACTTCCACGTAGATGGGAAAAATTTAGTCCTTTTTGCCGGTGATCGATGCACAAGATTAGAAATTCCTCCGAGACTTAACCCTTTCCGACGGCCGTAGATGTGCGACTCCCCCGAGAAGGGGAAAAGCAGTCGCTTTTATAGCTTCGGGTTGGGGAAATTAGTCATGTGATCCCCTATTGTGAGAGGTAGAGTTGGTTTTGCAGGAGTGGGGGTTAAAGTTGTTCACGAGACCGAAACAAAATGACGAATTCGGACTTTAACTATAAACTTTTTGTCTTGCAGCATAGGAATGTCATTGTTCGAAGGTTGAATGTTTATATTAACGAGGAAAGTTATCGAAGTTATAGAGGAAGTTTCTGTCTATATTTGATTCTTTTTTCATACAATGTTATTTTAACGAGGAGACGACAAATTTATGTCACATACGTCGAAAATTTAGGGGGAAAATGAACAATTTTGGCCTTACTCTGAGGTCGAATCTCACAGATACCGAGCCTTTTTTCTTACTTAATTAAAACATACCACAAAAATAGTAAATACGAGATGCAAATTGCGCGGTAAATTTAGTCAAAGAATAAATAACGGCGAATATAAATTTCGATTAATTAAGTATTTAACTTATAAGCATTTATCCCATTCTCAGCCAAATTGTCTCCTTTTAGACTGTCCCCTACAGCGGGGCCTGCATTTCGGTAGTACAGTAGAGCCTCGAAAACTCGGCCTAATGTTGACCGAAGGGTGCCGAGTTTGTGAAAATGCCGAGTTATCGGGAATGGGGTTAAAAAAGGATAAGTATGCGTGTTTCCTCAGAAAATATTGTACTGTACTTGTATGTATTGTTTGCATGAGAATACAACAGAGAATAAACTGCCCAAATACCCTTAAACAAAGGAAAAGTACGTCCTTTATGAAGGCATAGAGCCTTTACTACATTAAAATGAAAATTAATGAATACACTGTGTACAGTAATTTACTTGATAAGACAGACTTCAGAAAAATACTCTATGAGGCATAAAGCTGTCTATGATGAAAATTAATTATTTAAGGGTATTTTTGCCTTGCCTGGGTGTGGCCGAGTTATCCGGAGTGCCGGGTTATCGAGTGCCGAGTATTCGAGGCTCTACTGTATCATTTAAATGTTTTTGGTTAGACGTAAAATTTTTCACAGACAAAATATCAATAAATTCATCATTGATTATTCGTAAATTAATCAATAGTTAATACACAAATAACGAAACAATAGAAGGCCATATTTTTAATTATCTACGATTATTCATATTACGATTTTATAAATCTTTATGATGCGCTTTTATATAAAACGGAAGATTTGTTGAGGAATTTTTCTCGGGATGATATAGTAATTTTAGGAGACGAATGCCAGATTAGGCGAGGAACTGGATAATTTTTATGCCGGGTTTAACATTATTGTTTTAAATACCCGAAAATCTAATGATTTCGTATTAAACCAAAGAGAAAAAGGATATTTACAATAAATTATGTCGTATGAATTAAATATTTCAAACGGTCGATGTGTCTTCGTCTAAGTATTGTT
>NW_019384855.1:351707-356119 GCF_000671375.1 Centruroides sculpturatus
ATTTAGACTTTTACAGCTATGGTGAGAAACGTTTAAAATTTACAAGAACCCTGTCGCGTCTTTTGAGGTATATTAGTGATGCGACAAAAGAAGCATTTGACATTGCCAAATCCCGAGGGTATCGGCACCCTCGGGATTTGGCAGCCCGCGTGCATGTACAGTACACACCGCACACCTAGCAGGACCGTCTCTGATTACACTCGTAGGGAGCTATTTGACTAAGCGGTTAAGATTTAAAGAGTAAAGAATATTTCGTTATTTTCATGTACAGTACGTTTCATTACAAAGTTATATTTAATTATAATTTTTTTTAAAAGTATATTCATACAATTGAAGAAGGTTTCGTACCAGGTATGTATATCCACCACACATTTTATTTCACCAAGTAAGTTTTTATAATTTTATTTTTAATTTTAGCCCTTATATCGTGGCNGTCGTCTGTGTTTAATCGCATTTAATAATTAAACTTATTGTTAAAAAAAATTAATTTAATTAAGATCTGTGTTCGAAAAATGAATTTCGCGATCTAGAATAATTCCATTATACAAATTTTTATTTGTAATCTTAATTTAATTTTAAAACTTTTCATGTAATTTTAATTTTGTGATCAGTACCTTTCAAATTACTAATACTAACCGTAGATTTGTCATTGCCCCTTTTTCTAGTCTAACGACTGTCGTACGTGTTACCTCTTTTAAACAATAAATATATCCGCCAAACTCCTCCTCCCTACAGTAACTCTATCAGACACTTTCTTGCCGTTAATTGGTTTTTACAGTTCTCCTTGAAATGCCCCCTACACAGTTGTTAGTGTTTTCTCTAACGAGACATGTTAGACCAACGAATCGGCATTATTTCTGAGCAGTCTAGATGAAACTTCCCAGACAATTGCCCTACTCCTTTAATAGTACGTCTTTCAGTTATAACGTAAACAAACGTTAAACCGTAGCATTTTTCTACGTTTATTAATCTTCTCTTCATAATTTTCAAGTAAAATGACTGTATTTAGACTAGAAAGTGATTTATTCAAAACATCCGGCCGTAAATTTTGTTGGGAAAAACATGTCCATTCCTGTTGTTGCTTAATTGCGATAAAAATAAAATTACAGTAGAGCCTCGATTATCCGACTCAATTGGGGACTGGGTTTGGTCGGATAATTGAAAAGTCGGATAACCGAAAAGTATGAAAAAATCCATTATTAGTGTAGTATATTATTATATCCCACGTAATTAGTATATTAGTATATCGATATTAACCTACTACCCGTTGAATTTTCATTGATGTTAAGCTTAACAAAAATTGTTTAAAATAATAATCGTGGCTATTGTATCGTTAAAAATTAGAAAATTAAGCTTCGTTTAAATACTGGCTCCCTTTTATGGTCGATCCAGTGTTGCCAGCTAAAACACGTAAAAATAATATTAAAGTAGCCAAGACATAGCCAGATATTGTAGCGCCACATCACTAGCAGACATTTGAAATTTGCCGACTAGGATAGTCGGTTAACCGCGGTGACGATTAATTGGGGATCGGATAATCGAGGCTCTACTGTACTCGCTTATTATAGACGATTATAGTAATAGTTCATGTAATGTGTCATAATCACTTTTCGAAACAAAAGTTTTGTTCGCTTAGCATTACATACGTTTCACCAACTCCACCCTTTCCGCAATAGGCAAGATGGGTAAACAGTAGATGATTTTACAATTTTCTTCTCCATCATCACTGTTATTTTCTATACTGAAAGAAACATTTTATCCATCCAACGAGCCTATCTGCTAACTTTAGCAAGAGCCTACAGAACAGCACCTACCAATGCACTCCAGGTACTGGCAATCTTAGCTCCCTTAGATCTCAAAATCCTGGAAACATATTGGAAGTTTCATCGTAGTAGAAATCCTAGTAGCCTCCTTAAAGAAATTGACCTTCCTACAAGTATTAAAAACATTGCCGAGGATATCATTAAACACAATATGGACTACACCGACAAGCACTATAAACTATACCCTGCCTGCGGCCAGCATCCTATATACAATATCCACGTTGCTACCCAAGAAAATCAGCCACGGTTTAAAATCTTTACGGATAAGTCAAAGACACTAGAGGGCATAGGGTGTTCTGTGTTTATCATTGGACGAAATGAACGAAACGTTTGGCAGATAAGTGGAAAACAGGAAGGAAATTGTACAGTCAATCAAGCTGAGAGCCTTGCAATACTCAAGGCTCTCCAGTACATAGATTCACTTTAACGAGAAAACCTAAGTGGAAATTCTTAACGACAGCAAGATAGCCTTACTACAAGTCCACAAATTAAACACAAAACTAAACATTATTGCACTAACAGTAACCCTTTTCCGGTGCCTATCTGCGAAAGGCCTTGAGATCTCTTTTACCTCTGTTAGGGGCCACTCTGGCATTGGGGAAGTGAGAGAGCCGACCTTCTTGCAAAGAAGGTAGCACGATCATCAACGGAACTAGTGTTTGGGGAGCTCCCCAGCTGTTTGCTTTATGAAGAACTTAAAAAACTTACTATTTCGGATTGGCAAGCCAGGTGGAACAGAGAATCTACAGTACAAGTGAGCAGGTCATTAAACCTGCTCACTTGTCGAGATGGCTAAATTTCGAATGCGGTCCCGAAGGGTCGGGATTCTTTTTGTCAGGTCGAGTGGTGAAATTGAGAGGGGTCGTCGATTAGGCGTAGGCGATATGCGAGTAAACGATACCAGTTAACAACGAAAAGAACGATTTATTATAACGAAAATTAACGATTACAAACTCTAACATCATGAGAAATGAATTTAGTTCGCTAGCTCCTAACTCGCGGAGAGTTTACATTAACTGCTCCATACATCTAGTATACTTCCACGTAGATGGGAAAAATTTAGTCCTTTTTGCCGGTGATCGATGCACAAGATTAGAAATTCCTCCGAGACTTAACCCTTTCCGACGGCCGTAGATGTGCGACTCCCCCGAGAAGGGGAAAAGCAGTCGCTTTTATAGCTTCGGGTTGGGGAAATTAGTCATGTGATCCCCTATTGTGAGAGGTAGAGTTGGTTTTGCAGGAGTGGGGGTTAAAGTTGTTCACGAGACCGAAACAAAATGACGAATTCGGACTTTAACTATAAACTTTTTGTCTTGCAGCATAGGAATGTCATTGTTCGAAGGTTGAATGTTTATATTAACGAGGAAAGTTATCGAAGTTATAGAGGAAGTTTCTGTCTATATTTGATTCTTTTTTCATACAATGTTATTTTAACGAGGAGACGACAAATTTATGTCACATACGTCGAAAATTTAGGGGGAAAATGAACAATTTTGGCCTTACTCTGAGGTCGAATCTCACAGATACCGAGCCTTTTTTCTTACTTAATTAAAACATACCACAAAAATAGTAAATACGAGATGCAAATTGCGCGGTAAATTTAGTCAAAGAATAAATAACGGCGAATATAAATTTCGATTAATTAAGTATTTAACTTATAAGCATTTATCCCATTCTCAGCCAAATTGTCTCCTTTTAGACTGTCCCCTACAGCGGGGCCTGCATTTCGGTAGTACAGTAGAGCCTCGAAAACTCGGCCTAATGTTGACCGAAGGGTGCCGAGTTTGTGAAAATGCCGAGTTATCGGGAATGGGGTTAAAAAAGGATAAGTATGCGTGTTTCCTCAGAAAATATTGTACTGTACTTGTATGTATTGTTTGCATGAGAATACAACAGAGAATAAACTGCCCAAATACCCTTAAACAAAGGAAAAGTACGTCCTTTATGAAGGCATAGAGCCTTTACTACATTAAAATGAAAATTAATGAATACACTGTGTACAGTAATTTACTTGATAAGACAGACTTCAGAAAAATACTCTATGAGGCATAAAGCTGTCTATGATGAAAATTAATTATTTAAGGGTATTTTTGCCTTGCCTGGGTGTGGCCGAGTTATCCGGAGTGCCGGGTTATCGAGTGCCGAGTATTCGAGGCTCTACTGTATCATTTAAATGTTTTTGGTTAGACGTAAAATTTTTCACAGACAAAATATCAATAAATTCATCATTGATTATTCGTAAATTAATCAATAGTTAATACACAAATAACGAAACAATAGAAGGCCATATTTTTAATTATCTACGATTATTCATATTACGATTTTATAAATCTTTATGATGCGCTTTTATATAAAACGGAAGATTTGTTGAGGAATTTTTCTCGGGATGATATAGTAATTTTAGGAGACGAATGCCAGATTAGGCGAGGAACTGGATAATTTTTATGCCGGGTTTAACATTATTGTTTTAAATACCCGAAAATCTAATGATTTCGTATTAAACCAAAGAGAAAAAGGATATTTACAATAAATTATGTCGTATGAATTAAATATTTCAAACGGTCGATGTGTCTTCGTCTAAGTATTGTT